>NC_053443.1:39235984-39535984 GCF_007990345.1 Gossypium hirsutum
ACCGAGTCACCGAAATTTGAATGTGAACTATTGTCTAGAATATAATATGAATGTGTGAAAATTTCAAGCTCAATTTGGTTGATTTCATGTGAATTAGTCAATAGGACTTATGTGAGAAATTCAAAATGTGATAGGTCATGTGTGAGACCTATTAGTGCATGTGCAAAGGGGGACTTGCATGTCAAATTCCCCCTAATGAGTAGTGGCCGCCATGACAAGAAGATGGGCAAACAGTCATGAAACAGTTTGTTAGTGGAAGAATAAAATAAGATATGGTAATAAAGAAATGGAAACAAAAGAAAAAAAAGTGTGTGTAGTGTTGTCCCCCCATTGCCGTGAGCTCAAGAGAAGAAAGGAGAAAAGTTTGTGTTCATCCTTTCTCACCTCCATTTTAGCCTAAATTAGAAAGAAAACAAAGAAAAAATTTCTCATCCTTTGGTTATCCTTGGCCAAAATTTTAAGGAGGAAGAAGAGAAGGTGAAGAGATTCGGCCATGCATGTGCTAGGCCAAGGTATGTTTAATGATGTTCATGGATGCTGCATGTTTTAGTTGTTAGCTTGAGTTCTACTAGCCCATGGTCTAAATCTGCTATGTGATGGAAATGGCACTTGACATGGATGCATCATTCTTGGTTGTTTTGATGTTGTGGTGATGAGGCATGAGGATGGTTAAGATTCGCTAGGTGGAGTTGTGTTAATGCATTGCATGCAAATATGAAGTTGTTAATGATGCATGTGATGATGGCTTGATGATTCTTGAACCTCCTTTTAGCATTTTGTGTGAGCACTATGTGCATTGGTTGCTAAAGGGAGAAAATCGGCTAGCAAGATGTGTGCTAAGGCCGAATGTAATTTGCATGTTGATGAGCAATGCATGTGTTAAATCGATGAAAGGGGGAGGATGCTTTACTAGTGTGTATATGTGTGTATTAAGTGTTGAATCGACCCCAAAATGGACATGCATATTCGGCAAGGGGAAAGAAATTAGCTATATGTTGTGTTGATGCATGATTTTGCATGTATGAGACTTTATGTTATGTATGAATATGGGCTAAGTGCTTGTGTTCATCTTTTGATGCTAAATGATGAAATCAATTTATTTGTTTGATTAAGCTCAAGAGCAAAGGGGAAATAAATCCGATAAAGGGAAGGAAAAAGTGGTCGAATAGTTAGCGGATCGTTCGACAACACCCGAGGTAAGTTCTTGAGTAAAGAGCTTAAATTTGATGTGATTAATCATTGCATTATCTGTGTGGCTATTGAGCCGAATTGCAAGGAATATGTCTTGTGTTTGAGTTTGCTAACGAAAATGAAATAGAATGGCCATGATTATTGTTAATGTGCATGATTATTGAATGCTGTCCGGGCTAAGTCCCGAAGGCTTGTGCTAAGTGAATATATCCGGACTAAGATCCGAAGGCCTTTGTGCGAGATACTAAATCGGGTTAAGTCCCGAAGGCATTCGTGCGAGTTGTTAAATCCGGGTTAAGTCCCGAAGGCATTCGTGCGAGTTGTTAAATCCGGGTTAAGTCCGAAGGCATTGTGTGAGTTACTAAAACCGGGCTATGTCCCGAAGGCATTTGAACGAGGAGCTATATCCGGTTAAATCCCGAAGGTACGTGATTTGGTAATGAATGAGCTTGCTGTAAAATTCCAGCGAATACTCGAAAAACATCCCAATATGGGGATATGTTACGTATGTGTTAATATTAATCGAGCCCTTACAAATAAATGTTCGCTCAGTTGATAAACGAGCTACCGGCCTTCGGCCAAGTTAGTTTATTGTGTATGTACATAAGGGTTGTTAATGTTGTGAAGCAAGTTTGATATCGGTAAATTGCGTATTATGAAATATTCCGTTTAGCTAATGTGTGCTATTATTTGTGCATGCTGGAATTCCTTGCTCAAACTTACTAAGCATAAATTGCTTACTCGTTACATTGCTCCTCTGTTTTATAGATTTTTGGTTCTCCAGCTATCGGACTCGGGATCTTGAAGTCGAAGTCGCCCACACTATCAAAGGCTCTTTTGGGTACTATTTTGGTTGAATTTGATATGGCATGTATAGGACTACCCATCGTTGTCTTTCGAGTACTTTATGAAATGTATAAGTGTACAGCCATGCGAAAATGGCTTGTAGAAGTGGAGTATGGCATTAGACCATGCGTATTTATGATGTATAGATGGTTTCATGATGTAACTATAGTTGGAATGGAAGTGTTGAGCAAATGACCAGCCACTAGAATGGCTAAGTATGATCATATGTGGGCTTATGTATGACAAGGCCCTAGTTGGTCCATGAAACCCCAAATTAGGTAAGGTTACTTTGAAAACAGAAGCTGATAGCAGCAGTGGTGTGGATTGGAAAAATCACAAGAATTCGTAGGAGTGGAATTAAATAGTGAATAATTATGTAATCGACCTTGATGAATCTACTTTCATATGGAAGTAACGAAACAATCATAGGAACAGTACAGTAAGAGATATTCGGGTTCTTGTGGAACAGGGCCAGAACAGTTTCTGGATTCCCTGTTCCGACTTTGGAAATTCACTATAAATTTACCAGAGATAATTAGGGGTCATACCATATATGTATGGATTCCTCTCTGAGTCTAGTTTCCATAGAAACAAACGGCATCATATTGAAGCTCTGTGCAGAGAGATATCCAGTCGTAATGGGAAAAGGTCAGTGTAGTCGACCCCTGTAACATGGGAGACTTTGACTAATAAACTGTACTAATTGGCCCGACCAAAATTCTAGAAAAAATACATAGGTGGGGACATGAGTCTAGTTTCAGGGAAAAATCACAAAACTATTTTCGAGTTGTGAAACTCAAGATATGATTTTTGAAGCGACTAGTACTCAGACTGGGCAGTGTCTGGAAAAATTTTTTCAAAGTTTGTTAACATCTCGTGTCCGACTCCGGTGTCGGTCTCGGGTTCGGGGTGTTACATTTTATTGGTATCAGAGCAGGTTTAGTCGATTCTAGGACTACCGTAATGTGTTGGGTCTAGCTATACATGCCATTTTTGTGATTACTTGATAGTGTGGTGACTTCTGACAATTGTAAATGTGTTTATAGTAATGGATCCCGATCGTGACCGAGAGGTAGCTGATGATCTTGAGAGTGTAGGGCCTGCTCCCGCGCAAGGGGCAGTGCCGGTAGACTCTCAACCTAATGCTAGTAATCCGAATGATGAAGCTAGACAAGCATTCTATAGCGTGATGAATGATTGGTTAACCAATACATTCGAACTAATATGGCTGTTCCACAACCTCCATTCCCGACAAATACTACCCCGCACCTACAATACCACCGGTAACTGACCAAATAAGGTCAAATAAGCCCCCAGTTGACAGAATCCGAAAACATGGGGCTACTGAATTTAAGGCTATGGATAGCGATGATGCCGAGCAAGCTGAATTTGGCTGGACAACACTATCCGGGTACTCGATGAGCTATCTTGTACACCCGATGAATGTCTAAGTGTGCTATCTCCTTGCTACGTGATTCTGCCTACTATTGGTGGAGTACTCTGACTTCTATTGTGCCCGAGAGCAAGTAACTTGGGAGTTTTTCCAAACTGAGTTTGGAAAAAGTATATCAGTCAGAGATTTGTTGATAAAAACGGAAGGAATTTCTTGAGCTTAAGCAAGGCTCCATGTCGGTTACTGATTACGAGCGAAAATTTGTTAGACTTAGCAAATACGCTCGGGAATGTGTTTCGTCCGAAGCTATTATGTGTAAACGCTTCGAGGATGGGCTGAATGAAGATATAAAAATGTTCGTTGGCGTTCTTGAAATACGAGAGTTCGTGGTACTTGTTGAACGAGCTTGTAAAGCGAAGAGCTTAGAAAAGAAAAGCAAAGAGTTGATGAGGGAACTGGAGAGTTTCGTAAAAGATCCTCGGAAGGTCTCTTCAACAGACATCGAAGAGATTTCGAGATGATGCGGGCCAGTTTAGAGGCACTTCGGGCCTTTTTGGACGAGATCGTGATCGACCCCCTGTGGGTACACGAGGCACTTCGGTCGCCAGTGTTGGGAATGAACGTCGAGACAGGACGAAATGCCGATATTGCGGTAAATGGCATTCGGGGAGTTGTAGATTTCCTGACCGCTCCTGTTACAAATGCGGATCAGTGGACCACTTCATTAAAGATTGCCCGAGGTTGTCGGGACAGAATGCAAATCAGAGTGGGAGACCGGGTGCTACCACTGCTCGAGGTAGACCATCTGGAAATATGGGCAATGCTGGTGGTGGTCAGAGAGGATCTAGAGATGATATAACCAGATCCGAAGCCCGTGCGCCTGCTAGAGCTTATGCTATACGTGCCCGCGAGGATGCTTCTTCGCCTGATGTTATTACCGGTACATTCACCCTCTTTGATACTAATGTAATTGCTTTGATTGACCCCGGTTCTACCATTCTTACATATGTGAAACCTTAGCATCCAGTAAGACTTTACCTATTGAGTCTACTGAGTTGTAATTCGGGTGTCAAATCCCTTGGGTCGTTACGTGCTTGTCGACAAAGTGTGTAAGAAATGTCCCTGGAAATTCGAGGTTCCTGTTTTCCAGCGGACTTGATGCTTTTGCCGTTTGATGAATTTGATGTTATCCTTGGGTTGGATTGGTTGACCGCGCATGATGCGATTGTGAATTGCAAGAGCAAGACTATTGATTTGAGGTGCGCAAATAACGAAGTAGTCCGAATTGAGTCTGCGGACTTGGAGGGGATGCCAGCTGTAATATCAGCAATGTTGGCACAGAAATATGTAAGAAAAGGGTGCGAAGCATACCTGCATATGTGCTTGATGACAAAGAATTAGAAAGAAACCCGAATCTGTGCCGGTGGTTTGTGAATACCCGGATGTTTTTCCGGAAGAATTACCGGGTTTACCACATGTTCGGGAGGTAGAGTTTGGTATTGAGCTTGTACCTGGGACTACGCCGATTTCGATAGCTCCGTATCGTATGGCACCAACCGAGTTAAAGGAGTTGAAAGCTCAGTTGCAAGAACTGACGGAGAGAGGTTTCGCTCGACCAAGTTTCTCACCTTGGGGTGCACCAGTATTGTTCGTGAAAAAGAAGGACGGAACCATGAGGTTGTGCATTGACTATCGTCAGCTGAATAAAGTGACGATAAAGAACAAATATCCGTTGCCGCGCATCGATGATTTGTTCGACCAACTGAAGGGAGCCTCAGTGTTCTCAAAAATAGATTTGAGATCGGGCTATTATCAGTTGCGAATTCGAGATCCAGATATTCCCAAAACTGCCTTCAGAACGAGATATGGTCACTACGAATTCTTAGTGATGCCGTTTGGGCTCACTAATGCCCCTGCGGTATTTATGGATTTGATGAATGGATCTTCAGACCGTATTTGGATCAGTTCGTAGTTGTGTTCATTGATGACATTTTGGTCTATTCAAGAGATGAGACCGAACATGCTGAGCATCTGAGGCTAGTGCTGCAAATTTTGCGGGATAAGCAGTTATATGCTAAGTTCAGTAAGTGTGAGCTCTGGTTAAGAGAGGTTAGCTTCTTGGGTCATGTGGTATCCGCGTCGGGTATTCGAATTGACCCGAACAAAATTTCAGCCATACTGGACTGGAAACCTCCGAGAAATGTTACTGAAGTTCGGAGCTTTTTGGGGCTCGCCGTTATTACCGACGATTTGTGAAAGGTTTCTCGATGATAGCCACACCAATGACGAAGCTACTTCAAAAGGATGTTAAGTTCGAGTGGACGGAGAAATGTCAGAAAAGTTTCGACCAACTGAAAACTCGTTTGACTGAAGCTCCAATTTTGGTGCAACCCGAATCAGGTAAAGAGTTTGTCATCTATAGTGACGCATCCCTACTTGGGTTGGGTTGCGTATTGATGCAAGAAGGTCGAGTCGTGGCCTATGCGTCGAGACAATTGAAGCCACACGAGAGGAATTATCCGACCCATGATCTCGAACTAGCTGCCATCGTGTTTGCTTTAAAAATATGGCGACATTATCTGTTTGGTGAGAAGTGCCATGTATTTTCGGATCACAAAAGTCTCAAATATTTGATGACTCAACTAGACTTGAATCTGCGACAAAGACGTTGGCTTGAGTTGTTGAAAGATTACGAGCTTGTCATTGATTACCACCCGGGAAAGGCTAACGTGGTTGCGGACGCCTTAAGCCGGAAGTCATTGTTTGCTTTACGAGCGATGAACGTGCATTTGTCTGTTTACCAGACAGTGTGTTAGTAGCTGAATTAAAAGCTAAACCATTATTGACTCACCAAATTCGTGAAGCTCAGAAAGTCGATGATGAATTGGTTGCAAAACGGTCTAAGTGTTTTCCGAACGAGGAATCGGAGTTTCAAATTGATGATGATGATTGTTTGAGGTTCAGAAATCATTTGTGTGTTCCAAGGAATTCGGAACTCATTTCGATGATTCTGAACGAAGCCCATTGTAGCCGAATGTCAATTCACCCGGGGAGTACGAAAATGTACAACGATTTGAAACGTCAATTTTGGTGGCATGGTATGAAACGGGACATCTCTGACTTTGTTTCGAGATGTTTAATATGTCAACAAGTGAACGCGGAACATCAAGTGTCTTCAGGATTACTCCAGCCGATCATGATACCCGAGTGGAAATGGGATCGAGTCACAATGGACTTTGTGTCCGGACTGCCTTTGTCAGCAAGTAAGAAGGATGCGATATGGGTTATTGTTGATAGACTGACTAAGTCGGCTCATTTCATCCCCGTACGTACGGATTTTTCATTGGATAAACTAGCTGAATTGTACGTTTATCAAATTGTGAGATTACACGGGGTACCTGTTTCTATCGTGTCGGATAGAGATCCGAGATTCACCTCACGATTTTGGAAGAAATTGCAAGAAGCTCTGGGTACCAAGTTGCATTTTAGCACTGCTTTTCACCCCAAACCGATGGTCAATCCGAGCGGATAATTCAGATACTTGAGGATATGTTGAGATGTTGCATCCTCGAGTTCAGTAGTTCATGGGAACGGTATTTACCTTTGATTGAATTCGCTTACAACAATAGTTTTCAATCAAGTATTAAGATGGCACCTTACGAGGCTTTGTACGGTCGTAAATGCCGTACACCATTGTTTTGGACCGAGCTCGGTGAAAGTAAAATTTTCGGAGTTGATTTGATTAAAGATGCTGAGCAGAAAGTAAAGGTAATCCGTGAAAGTCTGAAGGTAGCCACGGATCGTCAGAAGTCGTACGCAGATTTGAAACGAAAAGACATCGAGTATCAGGTGGGAGACAAAGTGTTCCTTAAGGTTTCACCTTGGAAAAAGATACTCAGGTTCGGCCGTAAGGGCAAGTTGAGCCCAAGATTCATTGGGCCGTACGAAATCTCCGAACGAGTTGGTCCGGTTGCGTATAGATTGATTTTGCCCCCGGAGCTTGAAAAGATTCATGATGTCTTTCATGTTTCGATGCTTCGACGCTATCGATCTGATCCATCGCATATAATTAGCCCATCAGAGGTTGAAATTCAAGTCGACATGAGCTATGAAGAAGAACCGATGCGTATCCTAGCTCGTGAAGTGAAGGAGTTGCGAAACAAAAGAGTTCCGCTAGTAAAGGTGTTATGGCTCAAACACGGGATCGAGGAAGCTACTTGGGAGACCGAGAGCTCGATGAAAGAACGATACCCAAACCTATTTACCGGTAAGATTTTCGGGGACGAAAATTTCTTAAGTGGGGGAGAGTTGTGACAGCCCAAAGTTGACCCTAGTCGGGAAGTGGTTTCGGACCGCTAAACCGAGTCACCGAAATGTTTGAATGTGATACTTATTGTCTAGAATATGTAATTATGAATGTGTGAAAATTTCAAGCTTCAATTTGGTTGATTTCATGTGAATTTAGTCAATAGGACTTATGTGAGAAAATTCAAAATGTGATAGGTCAATGTGTGAGGACCTATTAGTGCATGTGGACAAAGGGGGGACTTGCATGTCAAATTTCCCCCCTAATGAGTAGTGGCCGGCCATGACAAAGAATGATGGGCAAAACATGTCATGAAACATGTTTTGTTAGTGGAAGAATAAAATAAGAAGTATGGGTAATAAAGAAATGGAAAACAAAAGAAAAAAAAATGTGTGTGTAGTGTTTGTCCCCCCCATTGCCGTGAGCTCAAGAGAAGAAAGGAGAAAAGTTTGTGTTCATCCTTTCTCACCTCCATTTTAGCCTAAATTAGAAAGAAAAACAAAGAAAAAAATTTCTCATCCTTTGGTTCATCCTTGGCCAAAAATTTTAAGGAGGAAAGAAGAAGAAAGGTGAAGAGATTCGGCCATGCATGTAGCTAGGCCAAGGTATGTTTATGATGTTCCATGAGATGCATGCATGTTTTAGTTGTTAGCTTGAGTTCTACCTAGCCCATGGTCTAAATCTTGCTATGTGATGGAAATGGCACTTGACCATGGATGCATCATTCTTGGTTGGTGTTTGATGTTGTGGTGATGAGGCATGAGGATGAGTTAAGATTCGGCCTAGGTGGAGGTTGTGTTAATGCCATTGCATGCAAAATATGAAGCTTGTTAATGATGCATGTGATGATGGCTTGATGATTCTTGAACCTCCTTTTAGCATTTTTGTGTGAGCACATATGTGCATTGGTTGCTAAAGGGAGAAGAATCGGCTAGCAAGATGTGTGCTAAGGCCGAATGTAACTTTGCATGTTGATGAGCAATGCATGTGTTAAATCGATGAAAAGGGGGAGGATGCTTTACTAGTGTGTATATGTGTGTATTAAGTGTTGAAATCGACCCCAAAAATGGACATGCATATTCGGCCAAGGGGAAAGAAATTAGCTAATATGTTGTGTTGATGCATGATTTTTGCATGTATGAGACTTTAATGTCTAATGTATGAATATGGGCTAAGTGCCTTGTGTTCATCTTTTGATGCCTAAATGATGAAATCAATTTATTTGTTTGATTAAGCTCAAGAGCAAAGGGGAAATAAATCCGATAAAGGGAAGGAAAAAGTGGTCGAATAGTTAGCGGGATCGTTCGACAACACCCGAGGTAAGTTCTTGAGTAAAGAGCTTAAATTTGATGTGATTAGATCATGTTTGAGCAATTAAATCATGCTCTTGTGTGGCTATTGAGCCGAATTGCAAGAAATATGTCTTGTGTTTGAGTTTGTAACGAAAATGAAATACGAATGGCCATGATTATTGTTAATGTGCATGGTTATTTGAATGCTGTCCGGGCTAAGTCCGAAGGCTTGTGCTAAGTGACATATCCGGACTAAGATCCGAAGGCCTTTGTGCGAGATACTAAATCGGGTTAAGTCCCGAAGGCATTCGTGCGAGTTGTTAAATCCGGGTTAAGTCCCGAAGGCATTCGTGCGAGTTGTTAAATCCGGGTTAAGTCCCGAAGGCATTGTGTGAGTTACTAAAACCGGGCTATGTCCCGAAGGCATTTGAACGAGGAGCTATATCCGGTTAAATCCCGAAGGTACGTGATTTGGTAATGAATGAGCTTGCTGTAAAATTCCAGGAATACTCGAAAAACATCCCAATATGGGGATATGTTACGTATGTGTTAAATATTAATCGAGCCCTTACAAATAAATGTTCGCTCAGTTGATAAACGAGCTACCGGCCTTCGGCCAAGTTAGTTTATTGTGTATGTACATAAGGGTTGTTAATGTTGTGAAGCAAGTTTGATATCGGTAAATTGCGTATTATGAAATATTCCGTTTAGCTATATGTGTGCTATTATTTGTGCATGCTGGAATTCCTTGCTCAAACTTACTAAGCATAAATTGCTTACTCGTTACATTGCTCCTCTGTTTTATAGATTTTTGGTTCTCCAGCTATCGGACTCGGGATCTTGAAGTCGAAGTCGCCCACACTATCAAAGGCTCTTTTGGGTACTATTTTGGTTGAATTTTGATATGGCATGTATAGGACTACCCATCGTTGTCTTTCGAGTACTTTATGAAATGTATAAGTGTACAGCCATGCGAAAATGGCTTGTAGAAGTGGAGTATGGCATTAGACCATGCGTATTTATGATTGTATAGATGGTTTCATGATGTAACTATAGTTGGAATGGAAGTGTTGAGCAAATGACCAGCCACTAGAATGGCTAAGTATGATCATATGTGGGCTTATGTATGACAAGGCCCTAGTTGGTCCATGAAACCCCAAATTAGGTAAGGTTTACTTTGAAAACAGAAGCTGATAGCAGCAGTGGTGTGGATTGGAAAAATCACAAGAATTCGTAGGAGTGGAATTAAATAGTGAATAAATTATGTAATCGAACCTTGATGAATCTACTTTCATATGGAAGTAACGAAACAATCATAGGAACAGTACAGTAAGAGATATTCGGGTTCTTGTGGAACAGGGCCAGAACAGTTTCTGGATTCCCTGTTCCGACTTTGGAAATTCACTATAAATTACCAGAGATAATTAGGGGTCATACCATATATGTATGGATTCCTCTCTGAGTCTAGTTTCCATAGAAACAAACGGCATCAGTATTGAAGCTCTGTGCAGAGAGATATCCAAGTCGTAATGGGAAAAGGTCAGTGTAGTCGACCCCTGTAACATGGGAGACTTTGACTAATAAACTGTACTAATTGGCCCGACCAAAAATTCTAGAAAAAATACATAGGTGGGGACATGAGTCTAGTTTCAGGGAAAAATCACAAAACTAATTTTCGAGTTGTGAAACTCAAGATATGATTTTTGAAGCGACTAGTACTCAGACTGGGCAGTGTCTGGAAAAATTTTTTCAAAGTTTGTTAACATCTCGTGTCCGACTCCGGTGTCGGTCTCGGGTTCGGGGTGTTACATTTTATTGGTATCAGAGCCAGGTTTAGTCGATTCTAGGACTACCGTAATGTGTTGGGTCTAGCTATACATGCCATTTTTTGTGATTACTTGATAGTGTGGTGACTTCTGACAATTGTAAATGTGTTTATAGTAATGGATCCCGATCGTGACCGAGAGGTAGCTGATGATCTTGAGAGTGTAGGGCCTGCTCCCGCGCAAGGGGCAGTGCCGGTAGACTCTCAACCTAATGCTAGTAATCCGAATGATGAAGCTAGACAAGCATTCTATAGCGTGATGAATGATTGGTTTAACCAATACATTCGAACTAATATGGCTGTTCCACAACCTCCATTCCCGACAAATACTACCCCCGCACCTACAATACCACCGGTAACTGACCAAATAAGGTCAAATAAGCCCCCATTGACAGAATCCGAAAACATGGGGCTACTGAATTTAAGGCTATGGATAGCGATGATGCCGAGCAAGCTGAATTTTGGCTGGACAACACTATCCGGGTACTCGATGAGCTATCTTGTACACCCGATGAATGTCTAAAGTGTGCTATCTCCTTGCTACGTGATTCTGCCTACTATTGGTGGAGTACTCTGACTTCTATTGTGCCCCGAGAGCAAGTAACTTGGGAGTTTTTCCAAACTGAGTTTTGGAAAAAGTATATCAGTCAGAGATTTGTTGATAAAAACGGAAGGAATTTCTTGAGCTTAAGCAAGGCTCCATGTCGGTTACTGATTACGAGCGAAAATTTGTTAGACTTAGCAAATACGCTCGGGAATGTGTTTCGTCCGAAGCTATTATGTGTAAACGCTTCGAGGATGGGCTGAATGAAGATATAAAAATGTTCGTTGGCGTTCTTGAAATACGAGAGTTCGTGGTACTTGTTGAACGAGCTTGTAAAGCCGAAGAGCTTAGAAAAGAAAAGCAAAGAGTTGATGAGGGAACTGGAGAGTTTCGTAAAAGATCCTCGGGAAGGTCTCTTCAACAGACATCGAAGAGATTTCGAGATGATGCGGGCCAGTTTAGAGGCACTTCGGGCCTTTTTGGACGAGATCGTGATCGACCCCCTGTGGGTACACGAGGCACTTCGGTCGCCAGTGTTGGGAATGAACGTCGAGACAGGACGAAATGCCGATATTGCGGTAAATGGCATTCGGGGAGTTGTAGATTTCCTGACCGCTCCTGTTACAAATGCGGATCAGTGGACCACTTCATTAAAGATTGCCCGAGGTTGTCGGGACAGAATGCAAATCAAAGTGGGAGACCGGGTGCTACCACTGCTCGAGGTAGACCATCTGGAAATATGGGCAATGCTGGTGGTGGTCAGAGAGGATCTAGAGATGATATAACCAGATCCGAAGCCCGTGCGCCTGCTAGAGCTTATGCTATACGTGCCCGCGAGGATGCTTCTTCGCCTGATGTTATTACCGGTACATTCACCCTCTTTGATACTAATGTAATTGCTTTGATTGACCCCGGTTCTACCCATTCTTACATATGTGAAACCTTAGCATCCAGTAAGACTTTACCTATTGAGTCTACTGAGTTTGTAATTCGGGTGTCAAATCCCTTGGGTCGTTACGTGCTTGTCGACAAAGTGTGTAAGAAAGTCCCCTGGAAAATTCGAGGTTCCTGTTTTCCAGCGGACTTGATGCTTTTGCCGTTTGATGAATTTGATGTTATCCTTGGGTTGGATTGGTTGACCGCGCATGATGCGATTGTGAATTGCAAGAGCAAGACTATTGATTTGAGGTGCGCAAATAACGAAGTAGTCCGAATTGAGTCTGCGGACTTGGAGGGGATGCCAGCTGTAATATCAGCAATGTTGGCACAGAAATATGTAAGAAAAGGGTGCGAAGCATACCTTGCATATGTGCTTGATGACAAAGAATTAGAAAAGAAACCCGAATCTGTGCCGGTGGTTTGTGAATACCCGGATGTTTTTCCGGAAGAATTACCGGGTTTACCACATGTTCGGGAGGTAGAGTTTGGTATTGAGCTTGTACCTGGGACTACGCCGATTTCGATAGCTCCGTATCGTATGGCACCAACCGAGTTAAAGGAGTTGAAAGCTCAGTTGCAAGAACTGACGGAGAGAGGTTTCGCTCGACCAAGTTTCTCACCTTGGGGTGCACCAGTATTGTTCGTGAAAAAGAAGGACGGAACCATGAGGTTGTGCATTGACTATCGTCAGCTGAATAAAGTGACGATAAAGAACAAATATCCGTTGCCGCGCATCGATGATTTGTTCGACCAACTGAAGGGAGCCTCAGTGTTCTCAAAATAGATTTGAGATCGGGCTATTATCAGTTGCGAATTCGAGATCCAGATATTCCCAAAACTGCCTTCAGAACGAGATATGGTCACTACGAATTCTTAGTGATGCCGTTTGGGCTCACTAATGCCCCTGCGGTATTTATGGATTTGATGAATTGGATCTTCAGACCGTATTTGGATCAGTTCGTAGTTGTGTTCATTGATGACATTTTGGTCTATTCAAGAGATGAGACCGAACATGCTGAGCATCTGAGGCTAGTGCTGCAAATTTTGCGGGATAAGCAGTTATATGCTAAGTTCAGTAAGTGTGAGCTCTGGTTAAGAGAGGTTAGCTTCTTGGGTCATGTGGTATCCGCGTCGGGTATTCGAATTGACCCGAACAAAATTTCAGCCATACTGGACTGGAAACCTCCGAGAAATGTTACTGAAGTTCGGAGCTTTTTGGGGCTCGCCAGTTATTACCGACGATTTGTGAAAGGTTTCTCGATGATAGCCACACCAATGACGAAGCTACTTCAAAAGGATGTTAAGTTCGAGTGGACGGAGAAATGTCAGAAAAGTTTCGACCAACTGAAAACTCGTTTGACTGAAGCTCCAATTTTGGTGCAACCCGAATCAGGTAAAGAGTTTGTCATCTATAGTGACGCATCCCTACTTGGGTTGGGTTGCGTATTGATGCAAGAAGGTCGAGTCGTGGCCTATGCGTCGAGACAATTGAAGCCACACGAGAGGAATTATCCGACCCATGATCTCGAACTAGCTGCCATCGTGTTTGCTTTAAAAATATGGCGACATTATCTGTTTGGTGAGAAGTGCCATGTATTTTCGGATCACAAAAGTCTCAAATATTTGATGACTCAACTAGACTTGAATCTGCGACAAAGACGTTGGCTTGAGTTGTTGAAAGATTACGAGCTTGTCATTGATTACCACCCGGGAAAGGCTAACGTGGTTGCGGACGCCTTAAGCCGGAAGTCATTGTTTGCTTTACGAGCGATGAACGTGCATTTGTCTGTTTTACCAGACAGTGTGTTAGTAGCTGAATTAAAAGCTAAACCATTATTGACTCACCAAATTCGTGAAGCTCAGAAAGTCGATGATGAATTGGTTGCAAAACGGTCTAAGTGTTTTCCGAACGAGGAATCGGAGTTTCAAATTGATGATGATGATTGTTTGAGGTTCAGAAATCATTTGTGTGTTCCAAGGAATTCGGAACTCATTTCGATGATTCTGAACGAAGCCCATTGTAGCCGAATGTCAATTCACCCGGGGAGTACGAAAATGTACAACGATTTGAAACGTCAATTTTGGTGGCATGGTATGAAACGGGACATCTCTGACTTTGTTTCGAGATGTTTAATATGTCAACAAGTGAACGCGGAACATCAAGTGTCTTCAGGATTACTCCAGCCGATCATGATACCCGAGTGGAAATGGGATCGAGTCACAATGGACTTTGTGTCCGGACTGCCTTTGTCAGCAAGTAAGAAGGATGCGATATGGGTTATTGTTGATAGACTGACTAAGTCGGCTCATTTCATCCCCGTACGTACGGATTTTTCATTGGATAAACTAGCTGAATTGTACGTTTATCAAATTGTGAGATTACACGGGGTACCTGTTTCTATCGTGTCGGATAGAGATCCGAGATTCACCTCACGATTTTGGAAGAAATTGCAAGAAGCTCTGGGTACCAAGTTGCATTTTAGCACTGCTTTTCACCTCCAAACCGATGGTCAATCCGAGCGGATAATTCAGATACTTGAGGACATGTTGAGATGTTGCATCCTCGAGTTCAGTAGTTCATGGGAACGGTATTTACCTTTGATTGAATTCGCTTACAACAATAGTTTTCAATCAAGTATTAAGATGGCACCTTACGAGGCTTTGTACGGTCGTAAATGCCGTACACCATTGTTTTGGACCGAGCTCGGTGAAAGTAAAATTTTCGGAGTTGATTTGATTAAAGATGCTGAGCAGAAAGTAAAGGTAATCCGTGAAAGTCTGAAGGTAGCCACGGATCGTCAGAAGTCGTACGCAGATTTGAAACGAAAAGACATCGAGTATCAGGTGGGAGACAAAGTGTTCCTTAAGGTTTCACCTTGGAAAAAGATACTCAGGTTCGGCCGTAAGGGCAAGTTGAGCCCAAGATTCATTGGGCCGTACGAAATCTCCGAACGAGTTGGTCCGGTTGCGTATAGATTGATTTTGCCCCCGGAGCTTGAAAAGATTCATGATGTCTTTCATGTTTCGATGCTTCGACGCTATCGATCTGATCCATCGCATATAATTAGCCCATCAGAGGTTGAAATTCAAGTCGACATGAGCTATGAAGAAGAACCGATGCGTATCCTAGCTCGTGAAGTGAAGGAGTTGCGAAACAAAAGAGTTCCGCTAGTAAAGGTGTTATGGCTCAAACACGGGATCGAGGAAGCTACTTGGGAGACCGAGAGCTCGATGAAAGAACGATACCCAAACCTATTTACCGGTAAGATTTTCGGGGACGAAAATTTCTTAAGTGGGGGAGAGTTGTGACAGCCCAAAGTTGACCCTAGTCGGGAAGTGGTTTCAGGACCGCTAAACCGAGTCACCGAAATGTTTGAATGTGATACTTATTGTCTAGAATATGTAATTATGAATGTGTGAAAATTTCAAGCTTCAATTTGGTTGATTTCATGTGAATTTAGTCAATAGGACTTATGTGAGAAAATTCAAAAATGTGATAGGTCAATGTGTGAGGACCTATTAGTGCATGTGGTCAAAGGGGGGACTTGCATGTCAAATTTCCCCCCCTAATGAGTAGTGGCCGGCCATGACAAAGAATGATGGGCAAAACATGTCATGAAACATGTTTTGTTAGTGGAAGAATAAAATAAGAAGTATGGGTAATAAAGAAATGGAAAACAAAAGAAAAAAAAATGTGTGTGTAGTGTTTGTCCCCCCCATTGCCGTGAGCTCAAGAGAAGAAAGGAGAAAAGTTTGTGTTCATCCTTTCTCACCTCCATTTTAGCCTAAATTAGAAAGAAAAACAAAGAAAAAAATTTCTCATCCTTTGGTTCATCATTGGCCAAAATTTTAAGGAGGAAAGAAGAAGAAAGGTGAAGAGATTCGGCCATGCATGTAGCTAGGCCAAGGTATGTTTAATGATGTTCCATGAGATGCATGCATGTTTTAGTTGTTAGCTTGAGTTCTACCTAGCCCATGGTCTAAATCTTGCTATGTGATGGAAATGGCACTTGACCATGGATGCATCATTCTTGGTTGGTGTTTGATGTTGTGGTGATGAGGCATGAGGATGAGTTAAGATTCGGCCTAGGTGGAGGTTGTGTTAATGCCATTGCATGCAAAATATGAAGCTTGTTAATGATGCATGTGATGATGGCTTGATGATTCTTGAACCTCCTATTTAGCATTTTTGTGTGAGCACATATGTGCATTGGTTGCTAAAGGGAGAATAATCGGCTAGCAAGATGTGTGCTAAGGCCGAATGTAACTTTGCATGTTGATGAGCAATGCATGTGTTAAATCGATGAAAAGGGGGAGGATGCTTTACTAGTGTGTATATGTGTGTATTAAGTGTTGAAATCGACCCCAAAAATGGACATGCATATTCGGCCAAGGGGAAAGAAATTAGCTAATATGTTGTGTTGATGCATGATTTTTGCATGTATGAGACTTTAATGTCTAATGTATGAATATGGGCTAAGTGCCTTGTGTTCATCTTTTGATGCCTAAATGATGAATCAATTTATTTGTTTGATTAAGCTCAAGAGCAAAGGGGAAATAAATCCGATAAAGGGAAGGAAAAAGTGGTCGAATAGTTAGCGGGATCGTTCGACAACACCCGAGGTAAGTTCTTGAGTAAAAGAGCTTAAATTATGATGTGATTAGATCATGTTTTGAGCAAATTAAAATCATGCTCTTCGTGTGGCTATTGAGCCGAATTTGCAAGAATGATAAATGTCTTGTGTTTGAGTTTTGCTAACGAAAATGAAATACGAATGGGCCATGATTTATTGTTAAATGTGCATGGTTATTTGAATGCTGTCCGGGCTAAGTCCCGAAGGCTTGTGCTAAGTGACAATATCCGGACTAAGATCCGAAGGCCTTTGTGCGAGATACTAAATCCGGGTTAAGTCCCGAAGGCATTCGTGCGAGTTGTTAAATCCGGGTTAAGTCCCGAAGGCATTCGTGCGAGTTGTTAAATCCGGGTTAAGTCCCGAAGGCATTCGTGCGAGTTGTTAAATCCGGGTTAAGTCCCGAAGGCATTGTGTGAGTTACTAAAACCGGGCTATGTCCCGAAGGCATTTGAACGAGGAGCTATATCCGGTTAAATCCCGAAGGTACGTGATTTGGTAATGAATGAGCTTGCTGTAAAATTCCAGTGAATACTCGAAAAACATCCCAATATGGGGATATGTTACGTATGTGTTAAATATTAATCGAGCCCTTACAAATAAATGTTCGCTCAGTTGATAAACGAGCTACCGGCCTTCGGCCAAGTTAGTTTATTGTGTATGTACATAAGGGTTGTTAATGTTGTGAAGCAAGTTTGATATCGGTAAATTGCGTATTATGAAATATTCCGTTTAGCTATATGTGTGCTATTATTTGTGCATGCTGGAATTCCTTGCTCAAACTTACTAAGCATAAATTGCTTACTCGTTACATTGCTCCTCTGTTTTATAGATTTTTGGTTCTCCAGCTATCGGACTCGGGATCTTGAAGTCGAAGTCGCCCACACTATCAAAGGCTCTTTTGGGTACTATTTTGGTTGAATTTTGATATGGCATGTATAGGACTACCCATCGTTGTCTTTCGAGTACTTTATGAAATGTATAAGTGTACAGCCATGCGAAAATGGCTTGTAGAAGTGGAGTATGGCATTAGACCATGCGTATTTATGATTGTATAGATGGTTTCATGATGTAACTATAGTTGGAATGGAAGTGTTGAGCAAATGACCAGCCACTAGAATGGCTAAGTATGATCATATGTGGGCTTATGTATGACAAGGCCCTAGTTGGTCCATGAAACCCCAAATTAGGTAAGGTTTACTTTGAAAACAGAAGCTGATAGCAGCAGTGGCGTGGATTGGAAAAATCACAAGAATTCGTAGGAGTGGAATTAAATAGTGAATAAATTATGTAATCGAACCTTGATGAATCTACTTTCATATGGAAGTAACGAAACAATCATAGGAACAGTACAGTAAGAGATATTCGGGTTCTTGTGGAACAGGGCCAGAACAGTTTCTGGATTCCCTGTTCCGACTTTGGAAATTCACTATAAATTGACCAGAGATAATTAGGGGTCATACCATATATGTATGGATTCCTCTCTGAGTCTAGTTTCCATAGAAACAAACGACATCAGTATTGAATCTCTGTGTAGAGAGATATCCAAGTCGTAATGGGAAAAGGTCAGTGTAGTCGACCCCTGTAACATGGGAGACTTTGACTAATAAACTGTACTAATTGGCCTGACCAAAAATTCTAGAAAAAAATACATAGGTGGGGACATGAGTCTAGTTTCAGGGAAAAATCACAAAACTAATTTTCGAGTTGTGAAACTCAAGATATGATTTTTGAAGCGACTAGTACTCAGACTGGGCAGTGTCTGGAAAATTTTTTTCAAAGTTTGTTAACATCTCGTGTCCGACTCCGGTGTCTGTCTCGGGTTCGGGGTGTTACAAACTATGAGATTTGATTTGTGTTATGTTATATTGATAAATATCTATTTGGTTTTAATAGATATAATAGTATATCCGATTAGTGCTTGAGATTTATTATGATATAGATATAATTGCTATATTTTATAAAAGTATAAAATACTATGTATTGAGAGAAAATTTTGACCAAATATGCTTGGGTTAAACTTGTAGTAATAATGAGATATGAATGTTTGAAAATTTCTCAAATAATATATCTAAATTATTTGAGTTGATTGAGATGGTAAAATATACTACTTTGATTTATTTTGAATGGTTCGGTATATGTTTTTAAATTGTTTATAAAGAGTACAAATTTAATTATTTGCATTTGTGATTTTAGAAATTAAATATGACCATAGTGTTATATGCTTATAAGAAAAATAGAAGAGGTATTTACAGTCGTATCATGATATTACTTAGATGATTAAATTATTGAACTGTATTCATATCATTTGAATGTTTAATGTTTGTGTATGTTATACTATGTCCGATAATGCCCCGTAACCTTATTCTAGCGACAGATACGGGTTAAGGGTGTTACAGGGGTTGTCAGGCCTAGGGTTTGTTTCACATTCTTCCTTTCCCATATAGTTGATCTGTTGAGTAACCTTATTACACAATTAATAGATCATACCTCCACTCGCTAATCCCTCTGTAATCCCCTGAAAAGGGATTCATTCATCATGGCTTTCATAGACAATATGAATTCGATAAAGAAAAGCATGCTAATTAAATCAACAAGATAAAGTAAATGAAAGAGCCTAATTGTATTGAAATTAAACAAGAATCCACAGAGTTTGAATGCTTTTAGAATTCAGATCTCTTGAAATCAATAAGAAAAAAATAAAAGAAATCTAAAACCTAAGAATGAAAGAAAACTAAACTAAATTTTACAGAGAGAATCTAGGCTAAAGGAATGATGTCTATAACCTGTGCCAAATGAGCCTATTTAAAGCTTTTAGGTGGCCATTATCCTTAACCCTAAGTTAGCTGACGTCCTCGACCTTTAGGTTTGATTGTGTAGACCAAAATGCCCTTGCTTCGTATTTAATTTCTATCACAGAGTCATTTTCGTGACACACCAGGACCTATGTTGTAACAGAGGTTACAATATACTCCTCATTGAGTTTTCTCCATTCTGTTCCCTGTGTTGTGACATAGCGACCAATATTCGTTTAATACGCCTTCTAATGGTCTCCTGCACAGTCACAAAGTGCCTTAGCTGCCCTTGGGCCGTTTTATTCAATGTAACTAAAATAAGAAAACTTAACTAAAACATAACGAAAATGCTTGTATTCAAGTTCCTTAAATGCAAAAACTAGTTTAATCTGCTACACTAAATTATGACAGGTCAAACTTCCCCACATTTAAGTCATTGCTTGTCCTTAAGCAACATAAACAAAAATAAGAAATAAAGGCAATGACCCTTGAGCAAATATCATACGAGTATTGACTTCGGAGCATATGACTTAAGCATTTCATGCTTACTAACAACTTTAACATGAGCAGCATTTGACTTACCACTTTTCATCTCAAACATCTAAGTTCAGTATATTACAATATATATAAGTATTAAGGGTTTCACCTGTAGGAGTTCATCAATAAATCATACAAGTACTTTGATTATTCGAGCAGAATACAAATGATCATTTATGCATATGTTCAGTATAATGTCCATTCATGCATAAGGATATTTCGATCACATAGGACTTTTCGGCTTGTAACGTTCTGAGGCTTAGGACAGGTATGAGATTCAAAGATAGTAAGCATCAGAAGGGTTACAAACACAAAAGTAGTTTGGCACATCGCATTGATCCTTATTTTTCCCCCTTTAGTGACCCTTACCCATTCACCACCTTATTTCTCATTCTCTCAACTTTCTTGTCTCTCCATATATAGGAAGTCATAACATGACATAGTAACTAAGGCTAGCATTACGAGTTTTTCTGCACTAATGAACAAGTTTTTATTTCTTTTTTGACTTTGTTACTTTTCTCTTTTTCAATACATCTTACTTATGAATGCTTTTTCACTAGTTTAAGATTTTTTCTACTCATACTAATTTCCTTTTTGGAATTTTCTTTTTGTTTTGTACATTAGGCTAACTTATAGTTTCTATATCACACCAATCTTTCCTATTTCACTCTATTTTCACAAGCTCCACCGTGATACCCATAATATGTATGTCCAGACATTTATAGTCGTACAGTATAGGACCAAAGAAAAATGACAAATACAAATTAATGTTTTTAGGCTCGGGTTTTGTAATAAGGTTCATCAAGAAGTGTCAACAGGCTCAAAAATTGGTACTAAAGGTGAAAAACAAATAGGTCAACTTTTTGGCTCTAGATGTGTTCCAAACAATGACTTAGGTCATCCCTAAGTATCTCAACATGCACAAACTTAATCAATCAATCAAATACAAATTCAACCATTTATCATTCATACTAGCATGCTCATTTCCTTATATTTTCTATATCACTTAGTACAGTTGATTTCTTAATGCCTATTTATAGTGTAACATTTAGAACTTTAGTAGTGTAACAACCCCTTTCTCTGTGGTGTTAGAACAATGGTTTTGAGGCCACAAATCTGACGTGTAAGTCTCTAAATATTACTATTTAATATTTACGAGTCAAATATAGTGTAATAATAGAATTTTATTCAATGATTTATGTTAAATGAAATAATAATTAGGTTCAAGTGATATGTCCTTAAAGTCAAGTGGTTTTAGAAAATGAGGTATCGGGACCTCGTTTCTATAAATCGAGCCATAAATATTTAATAAAATATTTACGGAGCGTTATTAAGGTTGTATTAAAATTTGGTTAAGAAATTTTAATGTTTAGATAATTAATTAATAAAAAAGGACTAAATTGTAAAGGATGCAAAATTTAATTACTTTTAGCTTAATTGTATTAAATGGCTAAAGAACCATGAATTAAAGGTTTTAAAAGGTAAATATACCTTATTTATTATTAATGGATAGTTTAAAGGTGAAAAGTTAAGAAATTTTAATTAAATTACAAGGGTATAATAATAAGTTAAATAATTAATTAAATAAAATATAAAAAGAAAAGTATCATCTTGTTCATTTGGCTTTCTTTCCACTGAATGTCCATGGCTATTATTGAACTTCAAGATGCGTTCAACCTAATTTCAATGCATGTAAGTCCATTTTACACCCGTTTTTAATGATTTTTATGTTTTTATTATCGCTTTAGCTTGATCTAGCTTACCCGGGGGTCAATTTGTTAAATTGTTAAATGTTTAGAATTTCACCATGGATGAAATTGTGAAGTTCTTAAAATTTTATGATTGATTATTAAGCTTAGTTGTTAAATATAAGTATTTGTTAAGTAATTTTTGATGATTTTCAAGTTTAAGGACTTATTTATGAAAATTGTGAAATTCAAGGAAAATATTGTAAATTGTGGATAAATACGGGCTGTTATATGATTGGGTAAAAATTGACTAGCATGATTTATGGTTAAAAATGGTGAAATTGCAAGTTTCAGATTTAGGGACTAAATTGTATAAGTGTTAAAATGTTAGGGGTAATTTTGTAAATTCACCTTAAAATGGATTATATGCTTGAATTAATTGTGTTAAGTTATTTGAATGGTTTAATTGAATAAAAATTACTATTTAGATCAAGAAACGAGCTAACGAATCAAAATCGGGGAAAAGCTAAGTGTTGGATTAGTCGTCGAATTCGTTTTTACAACTGTAATTATTTAGGTAAGTTCATATAGGGATTAAAAAGAAAAATTATTATTGCCGTTTTGGATAGAATGTTCTATAATTGTGATATGTATAATTAGATGGATAGTTTTGTATTAAATTAGTTTAATGGATTAAGTTGTGAAGTTAATTAAATTATTGTTTATATATGAAAAATATGAACTTCACTTATTGTGTGGCAGAATGGTACAATGGAATGATAGGAAAGACTTTAGATGTGTGAAATTGAAAAATATGTATTTCAGGAAGCATGTGTGAAATGGTATGATATAATGAAATTTAAAGAATTAGATATGTGAAAAGGTCCCGTTTGAACCTTGTGAATACTTAGGATACAAATGTAACACCCCAAATCTGGCCTAGACATTATGACCGAATTAGACATGTCACATGGAAGGGTTTTACGAAATACAAGTCTGATGGGGAAATTTGTTCAGTACAATTCAGTTAGTTCTTACTTCTTAGCAATCTTTTAGACACACCACACAGGAAAACGGTTTGTTGTTGCAGGTTTAAATTCACGGAAACTACTCCATTTAAGGTTATTTTGAAGTTGAAAATACATGTTTGTTATGAAAAACAGTGTTTATTGTGAAAACTTATTTGAATCTATTAAGCAATTTAAAATAAGAAAATAAAAGCCAATTAAAAGAAAATTAAAATACCAGAGCCTTATTACATAAAAATCACCCCCAAAGTAAAGTTTAAATATCCGATCTAGAATTAAATATTAGCAAACATGTGGCCACCTCCGAGTCCCTCGCAGCTCCAAATCATCTAAGGTTGGGGATTACCTGCACAATCATAAGAAAAGGGTGAGTTACGAGAACTTAGCGTGTAATCCCTATCATGCGGTAACAGTTTGGGCCCGAGCCCTTTTAGTATCAGTGTGGGCCTCAGCCCAATATAATTTAAGTACAGTGCAGGCCTTAGCCCAATATAGAAACAGTGTGGGCCTAAGCCCGTTACAGTATCAGTATGGTGCAAGTATGCAAACCCACCCCATCCAGCCAAACACACCACCCGTACCAACCCTTCACACCATGTGCGGACAAAGTCGACCCACCCAGCCCGCACACCAATATTGCAGCATAGCTGCCAGTAATAATATCGCATTAGAGCTGCCAGTACAATATATGTGGCAAAGCCACCAGTAACAGTAATTGTGGCAAAGCCACCAGTAACAGTAATTGTGGCAAAACCACCAGTAACAGTACTTTCTCCATAACAAAAACCTAACCCATGCAGTATGTCATGTCATCAATTATACGTGGATGCAATATGTCATACTTAGTAACAGTAAAATAAATATCATAAAGCATACGGTCATACATAGCATAAGGCCATAACAATCATCTTATCTCTTAGGGGTATAACGGTCATTCTACCCTTCGGGGGTATTTCGATAATTTACCCATCGAGGGTATTTCGATAATTAAGGCCCATTACGGCCTAAGCCATGGAAATGCTCATGGGGTTCTCTACAGTCCAACACCGTGTTACGTGGTTTTGGTTTACCACATGAGTGTTCGCAACGCCCTTATGGTCATAGTGTCGTCTTTTCCAATTATTCGGCTTTTGCCAATATACAGTCGAGAGAGGGTGTGATTACAAACCTGTTTGTAAAAACACCACGATCTACGAGCACCCAAAACCTACATTTGACCAAGAATCTAGTTAATCGCATACACAATTACACAATCGATTGATCATAGACTAACACGATCGCCAACTTACCCCAACCTGATCGAGCGAAGAAGAACAGTTCCTAACCAATGTACTCTCCAACTTTAGACCCTTCGATAGGTTCCTAAACACCAATAGAAAAACGAATAAACCTTTAGATTAATCGATAGAAGGGTAATCACTCAACTACTACTTACCAACAACGCTTGGGAGAAATAACTACAAAAAGCAAGCCCCACGATCGGCCCCGAAAGGAAGGGAGGATTCGGCAATCAAAGTAAATAAGAGGGAAAGAGTTGTCTAGGGAAGAAACCAAAAAGAGGAGGAAGAAAAGAAAAGAAGAGATGGGGGAAGAGGGGTGTAATATTTGGTCACAAGGTGAGAGAAGAAGGTTGGCATGAGAAAAGGGAATAAACAATTGGGGTTTTGGCAAAGGAGAAAGGGGAAGGAGCAACAAAAGTAGAGGGGAAGAGGATAAGGAGATTTCGACAAGGAAAAGAGGAGAGGGGAAGAGATATTTGGCCAATAGCAAGAGAAAAATAGAAAAAGGAATAGCAAAATGTACCCGAGCATTTATAAAAAATCTGCACCAATCGTAAAAAGAAAACTGAGACTGACCAAAATTTCACTACGAAGGAGAGAATTCTCTTTAATACCGAAAACCTAAACAACCAAATGACCAATTCGGCACTAACACCACCCACTAGCCAAATTTTCCACACTCAAACTCCCCCAAACGGCACACTATCTCCCTCCTAATCAAACTCTTCAATTCTCTCCTAAAATCCCTCCACCGAAATTTTCTCCTTGATTTACTCCAACTCCCCATTAGAATTCAATTCAAAAATTGAAAATTCTGTAAAAGCCAGGACTTGAATCCAGGCTTCTCAAATACTCCTATACATACCCAAATCACTTAGCCATCTACGCAAACAAGCAATTTGTATCAAGAGAAACAAAAATTAAATACTTGAATTTTGGGGCGTTACAACTCTACCCCCCTTAACGAAATTTCGGCCTCCAAATTTACATGATCAAAATAAGTGAGGGTATTGTTGTCGCATTGCCTCCTTGGGTTCCCACGTGGCTTTTTCTGAACTGTGATTGTGGCAAAGCACCTTAACTAGAGGGATAGACTTCCTCCTTAGTAGTTTAACCTCACGATCAAAAATCTACAAAGGCTCCTCCTCGAAAGTCAGATTTGACCTAACCTCGATCTCCTTGACTGGCACTATGTGAGTAGGATCAGAGCGGTAACGTCTTAGAATGGAGACATGGAACACATTGCAAATCCAGTTCGACTCTGGAGGCAACTCAAGCTGATATGCAATCGGTTCCACACGCTTCAATATACAGTAAGGCCCAATAAACCTAGGGCTAAGCTTACCCTTCTGTCCAAAGCTCAGTATCTTTTTCCATGGGAAACCTTGGGAAATACATAGTCCCCCACTGAAAATTCAATCTCTCGGCGTTTCAGATTCACGTAGGACTTCTGCCTATCAGATGCTTCCTCAAACGGTCTCGAATTTGTTTTACCTTCTCTTCGGTATCAGAAACTAACTCTGACCCCAGAACTCGCCGCTCACCTAACTCAGTCCAACAGGTACGAGTACGACACCTACGACCATATAACGCCTCGTACGGTGCCATTTGAATACTGGACTGGTAGCTATTATTATACGCAAACTCTGCTAGTGGCAAATACTCTTCCCAGTTGCCTCAAAAATCAAATACACAACACCTTAACATATATCTTCCAAAATTTGAATCACCCTCTTAGACTGACCATCTGTCTGGGGATGAAACGCAGTACTAAAGTCCAGTCTTGTACCCAAAGCTTCGTGGAACTTCTTCCAAAATCGAGATGTAAACTGAGAATCTCTGTCAGATATAATAGAAACTGATACCCCATGCAGTCTTACAATCTTATCCACATACAGTTTAGCCAACTTCTGTAAGAAGTAATCAGTACGAACATGTATAAAATGGGCAGATTTAGCCCACTCACAAAATCCATGGTTACTCTCTCTCACTTCCAAAGTGGAATTTTAACTAGCTCCAGTAACCCCGAAGGTAACTGATGTTCAGCCTTCACTTGCTGACAAGTTAAACACTTACCCACAAAATCAATTACTTCACGTTTCAGTCCAGACCACCAGTACAACTCATGACGATCTCGATACATCCTATTCCCGCCTGGATGCATAGCATAAGGACTACTATGTGCCTCTCGCAGAATAGACTGCCTCAAATCATTATCCCTCGGTACACAGACTCTCTCACTGAAACACAGTACTCCTTCACTAGTTACCCTAAAGTCTGAAGTTTCTCCATTATTAACTTGTCGGAAACAAGGAACTAGTGACTCATCCAACTGCTGTTTACTCTTAATCTGTTTAGTTCACATTGATCTAACTTGCAAATCAGCCAACAAGCTACCATCATCAAAAAGGCTGAGACGAGCAAACATCGCTCTTAATTCAGATACAGCTCTACGACTCAATGTGTCAACTACCACGTTAGCCTTACCAGGATGATATTCGATCGAGCAATCATAGTCTTTAAGTAGCTCTATCCACCTTCGCTGCCTAAGATTCAACTCCTTCTAAGTGAGGAGGTACTTAAGACTCTTATGATCTGTGTAGATAGTACACTCTCACCGTAGAGATGGTGCCTCCAAATTTTTAATGTGAACACCACCGTAGTTAACTCCAAGTCATGAGTGGGGTAATTCGTCTTGTGAGGCTTAAGTTGACGAGATGCATAAGCCACCACCTTACCCCCCTGCATCAGCACACAACCCAAACCAACGTGTGATGCATCATTGTAGACTGTGAATTCCTTTCCATATTTCAATTGTATTAAAATAGGGGCCTCAGTCAAAACTTTCTTCAGCTTCTCAAAACTTTCTTGCTGCTTATCAGTCCAGTTAAAAGGTACCCCTTTATGCAACAACTTGGTTAGAGGTGCAGCAATTAAGGAAAACCCCTCCATAAAATGTTTGTAATAACCCACCAGACCCAGAAAGCTTCGAATCTCAAACACGATCTTTGGTGGTTTCCAATCCAGTACAGTTTTAATTTTCTAAGG
This sequence comes from Gossypium hirsutum, assembly GCF_007990345.1. Taxonomy (NCBI): domain Eukaryota; kingdom Viridiplantae; phylum Streptophyta; class Magnoliopsida; order Malvales; family Malvaceae; genus Gossypium; species Gossypium hirsutum. The sequence continues at coordinate 39,263,328 of NC_053443.1, forward strand.
ATCAACCTAATCCCCTCAACAGATACCACGTGACCTAGGAATGTCACTTCTCGCAGCCAAAACTCAGACTTGCTGAACTTAGCATACAATTGTTTCTCCTTTAATATCTGCAGAACAATTCAGAGATGCGCATCATGCTCATCCTCAGTTTTCGAATACACTAAAATATCGTCTATGAAGACTACCATGAACTGATCTAAGTAGGGCTGGAATACTCGGTTCATTAGGTCCATGAAGGCAGCTGGTGCATTCGTCAACCCAAACGGCATCACTAGGAACTCGTATTGTCCATAACGAGTCCTAAATGCAGTCTTAAACACATCAGCCTCCTTAACTCTCAACTGATGGTACCCCGAACGAAGATCTATCTTGGAGAAAACTGTAGCTCCTTGCAACTGATCAAATAAATCGTCTATCCTCGGCAAAGGATACTTATTCTTAACAGTCAACTTATTCAATTGTCGATAGTCGATACACATGCGCATGGTCCCATCCTTTTTCTTAACGAACAACACTGGTCCTCCCCATGGAGACACAGTAGGTCGAAATAAATCCGTGGTCTAACATCTCTTGGATTTGAGATTCTAACTCCACCAGCTCCTTCGGTGCCATCCTATAAGGGGCAATAGACACTGAAGCTGTTCCAGGCAGCAGCTCAATTCCAAATTCAACTTCGCAGTTCGGAGGCAACCTTGGGAGCTCATCAGGAAAAACATCGAAAAACTTCTTAATAGTTCTAACATCTCCAACAGAAGGACCTTAGCTTTCGATAAATTAATAAAATCTAAAAACGCCTTATAACATTTGTGAACCAGTTTTTGGGCCCTTAAATCAGATATCACATTAGACAAAAAGTCCCTTCGCTCCCCAATCACAGCCACCTCCTAATCCTCAACATTCTTTAATACCATACACTTAGCAGCACAATCTAAATTAGCACGGTGTTTAACCAACCAATCCATCCCCAAGATTAAGTTCAATTCACCAAACAGTAGCTCCATCAAGTCCGCTAGAAATATAACTCTTTGAACCTTTAGGGGCACATCTCTGAACAACCAGTCTACTTTTACCAATTGTCCCAGTAGACTTAACACAGTCACCTTATTAACAGTACTCTCACACAGAATACCCAAGGTGTCAAACACAGTACACGTAATGTATGAATGTGTAGAACCAATATCAATCAAAGGAATGTAGGGTACATTATGAATTAAGAACGTACTGGTTATGACATCAGGAGTGTCACCATCCTCTCGGCGACGGGCAGCATACACCAGAGTTGGCTATCTCACTACAGTGTTACCCGCACCTCTGCCTGGGGCTCCATGACCTTGTCCCATACTGTTTCCACCTTTGATCAGCCCACGGCCTCTTGGTGGCTACTGACCACCTCTCACTGGCTGAACCTGACCCGGTCCTGTAGCTTGCACCTGAACCGGCCTTTGAGGACAATCCTTAATCTGATGATCCATGGACCCACATCTAAAACACGGCCCAGTCCTCTTCCAACACTCACCCTGATGAGATCTCCCACAATCAGCACAAGGCTGCTGCTTAGCAATAGCAACAGAGACTCTAGTTCGAGCCGGTCCATCAAACCTAGCCTTTTTAATGAACTTTCCAGAAGAGCTTGAGGGCCCAAAATCCCTCTTATTCCTGCCCCTATCTTTTTCACGATTCCAGCGCTCTGAGTGCTTCACTTCTTTTGTAATATTTTCCTTTTCCACAAGAGCAACAAAATCTCACTCCTTCTGCGGAGCTATCAATACCCTTAACTCGTCTCAAAGACCATCTTTAAAACATACACAACGGTCATACTCAGTTGCTACTAGCCCTCAGGCATACCGACTCAACCGCAAGAATTTTTCCTCATATTCTGCCACTGTTTTATTCCCCTGGGTCAGGCTCAAAAATTCCTTTCAGCGGGCATTCACATAACTTGCACCCACGTACTTTCCTTGAAATGCCGTCTTAAAGAAATCCCACGTCACCCGATCAGCCTATGTACTCTCTCTCACGGTAAGGAACCATTGGTAGGCCTCATTTCGCAATAAGGACACTGCCCCCTTTAATTTTTGCTCAACAATATAGTCAAGATTGTTCATTATTCTTTCAGTCGCCTCTAACCAGTACTCCACCATATTCGGAGCTACACCAGAAATACCTCTAAAAATTTCTGCTCTGTTAGACCAGAATCATTTTGAAATTGACCCTCAGCCCACTGCCCCAGTCCTAGCTCCAGCAACCCTCTCTAAAATGCGTAACATTGCTTGGGATAAAGCGTCATCCCCAGCTGCTCGATCAAAAGACCCCGTCTCAATTACTAGTGAGGCTGGTGCTTCCCCAACAGGCATATGGCCCGATGTCGACGAACCGGCCCGAGCACTTCCTCGACCTCTACCGCGGCCCCGTGTACCTCTTCCTCGAGTACCTTTTGTGCTCATTTCGATATGCATTTTATTTGATTAAAAATTCTTATGTACCAACTTATAATTTCAATAATTATTAGCAAATGTATTATGAAAAAACAGTCATGAGAGGTTTATTTTCAAGGATCGAGGTCTCATTACAGTTTATAGTCTCCTACGGTTTCAGTTTTCTCCATCTAGAGTGTCACTGTACAGTCCCATTTACCTACAATAATCTCTTAGTGTTTTTCAGTTTAAGCAGCCTACAGTATATAGAAAATCAGAGATTCGATGCTGGAGACTCAGTGTGCCACACTTGCAACCTTCATAAGTAATTCAAAACCGTTTTCAAAAATTCCAGATATTTCCAAACCCATTCCACAGTCAAGTTTTGCAACTTGGCTCTGATACCACTAAATGTAACACCCCAAACTTGGCCTAGACGTTACAGCCGAATCTAACGTGTCACATAGAAGGGTTTTACGAAATCCAAGTCTGATGGGGAAATTCGTTCAGTACAATCCATTTAGTTCTTAATTCTTAGCAATCTTTTAGACACACCACACAGGAAAATGGTTTGTTGTTGCAAGTTTAAATTCGCGGAAGCTACTCCATTTAAGGTTATTTTAAAGTTGAAAATACGTGTTTGTTATGAAAAATAGTGTTTGTTGTGAAAACTTATTTGAATCCGTTAAGCAATTTAAAATAAGCAAATAAAAGCCAATTAAAAGAAAATTAAAATACCAAAGGCCTTATTACATAAAAATCACCCCCAAAGTAAAGTTTAAACATCCGATCTAGAATTAAATATTAGCGAACATGTGGCCACCTCCGAGTCCCTCGCAGCTCTAAATCATCTAAGGTTGGGGATTACCTGCACAGTCAGAAGAAAAGGGTGAGTTACGAGAACTTAGTGTGTAATCCTTACCATGCGATAACAGTCTCGGCTCGACCCCTTTCAGTATCAGTGTGGGCCTCAGCCCAATATAATTTAAGTATAGTGCGGGCCTTAGCCCAATATAGAAACAGTATGGGCCTAAGCCCGTTGCAGTATCAGTGTGGTGCAAGTATGCAAACCCACCCCAATCCAGCTAAACACACCACTTGTACCAACCCTTCATACCATGTAAGGACAAAGTTGACCTACCCAGTCCACACACCAATATTGCAGCAGAGTTGCCAGTAATAATATCGCAGTAGAGCTGCCAGTAGAGTATGTGTCAAAGCCACCAGTAATAGTATTTGTGGCAGAGCCACTAGTAACAGTACTTCCTCCATAACAGAAACTCAACCCATGCAGTATGTCATGTCATAAATTATACGTGGATGCAATATGTCATACTCAGAAATAGTCAAATAAATATCATAAAGCATACGGTCATACATAGCTAAAGGCCATAAAAATCATCTTATCTCCTAGGGGTATAACAGTCATTCTACCCTTTAGAGGTATTTTGGTAATTTACCCATCGAGGGTATTTCAGTAATTAAGGCCCATTATGGCCTAAGCCAATGGAAACACTCCTGGAGGCTCTACAGTACAACACCGTGTTATGTGGTCCCGGTTTACCACATGAGCATTCGCACCCCCTTATGGTCACAGTGCCGTCTTTTTCGATTATTTGGCTTTCGTCGATATACAGTCGAGAGAGGGTGTGATTACAAACCTGTTTGTAAAAACACCACAATCTACGAGCACCCAAAACCTACATTTGACCAAGAATCTAGTTAATCGCATACACAATTACACAATCGATTGATCACAGACTAACACGATCGCCAACTTACCCCAACCTGATCGAGCGAAGAGGAATAGTTACTAACCAAAGTACTCTCCAACTTTAGACCCTTCAATAGGTTCCTAAACACAAATGAAAAAATGAGTAAAACTTTAGATTAACTGATAGAAGGGTAATCACTCAACTACTACTTACCAACAACGCGTGAGAGAAATAACTACGAAAAGCAAGCCCCACGATTGGCCCCGAAAGGAAGGGAAGATTCGACAATCAAAGAAATAGGAGGGAAAGAGTTGTTTAGGGAAGAAACCGAAAAGAGGAGGCGGAAATAAAAGAATAGATGGGGGAAGAGGGGTGTAATATTTGATCACAAGGTGAGAGGAGAAGGTCGGCTTGAGAAAAAGGAATAAGCAATTGAGGTTTTGGCAAAGGAGAAATGGGAATGAGCAACAAAAGTAGAGGGAAAGAGGATAAGGAGATATTGACAAGAAAAATAGGAGAGGGGAAGAGCTATTCGGCCAATAGCAAGAGAAAAAGAGAAAAAGGAAAAGCAAAATGTACCCGAGCAATTATCAAAAATCTACACCAATCGCAAAAAGAAAACCGAGACTGACCAAAATTTCACTGCGAATCCTCAACAACCAAATGACCAATTCGGCACTAGCACCACCCCTAGCCGAATTTCCCACACTCAAACTCCCCCAAACGGCACACTATCTCCCTCATAATCAAACTCCTCAATTCTCTCCTAAAATCCCTCCAACGAAATTTTCTCCTTGATTTACTCCAACTCCCCATTCAAATTCAATTCAAATGCTTATGACTAATTCAACCACAGAGTTCCAGTCCAGTTGCAACACTTCCCCAGCTCAAGAAGCAAAATAAACATACAATTGCACATGCCATTCCTTGAACCTCGGACTCCTTGCCACACATGAAGCACCACCTACCACTGTACCAGTAGACTATTTGTGTCATAAAACTAACATTAAAATTTATAAGGTCTACCTACCTATCTCCATATTCACTTAAGAGCAAAAATTGAAAATTCTATAAAAGCCAAGACTTGAACCCAGGCTTCTCAAATACTCTCATACACACCCAAATCACTTAGCCATCTATGCAAACAAGCAATTTGTGTCAAGACAAGCAAAAATTAAATACTTGAATTTTGGGGCGTTACAACAAATGCATGTCATTAGGGTTATACAATTTCGGGTGCTAGTCTTGAATGTCTTATTGATGGCTGAGGTCCTGCATTTATTGCGGATACTCTATAGCTTGTGTGAACAGTATCGTGTAGCTAACATTCTGACCCAAAGCTCGTGTGAGCAGTCCCATTTCACAGCTCGTGTGAGCATTAATAGAAAGGAAAGGTTTTGGTTACATGAAAAGGCACACTATGTGTGAGCATTCCCGAGTATCTAATGCTATTCTATAAGGTTCAACAGGTAAGTAAAGGTTAATGGAAAGACACGTATGAAAATTTAATGTTACTAATGTTCATATGATAGGGAAAGATGAATATGCTTATACAATATGAAAATTGATGATAATTTATCGAGTGATGGATGAAATATGCATGGAATCTGTTTCTTAATATATGTTATGTTTTATAGATTTATTGTTTACTTACTATCTATTAGCCATATGATTTCAATGGAAAGTATGTGTAATGGATATATGTATAGGTGATGGAATATGGTTGAAGCCTAAATGTTTATCATGTATATGCCATGAGATACTTGGGATTTTTGTGTAATGATATATTTACTAACCTTGTGAGGTGGTATGCACAGGAAAGGAAGTTTGGCATATGACTTGATGAGAGTAGGTTTGGTTGTTTAATTTAATATGATTGGTAAGTTTCAGTTATTTGAATTTACTAAGCATTAAATGCTTACATAATCGTTTCCTCTGTCTTGTAAATTATCAAGAAGCTTAGCTAGTTGGAATCTCATCAGAGTATCGTCACACTATCTATTCGACATATTGGTATTTACGGTTATTTTGGTTAATGGTTATAAATGGCATGTGTAACACCCCTAACCCGTATCCATCACCGAAATAGGGTTATAGAGCATTATCGAAGTTTACAGATCAAATAGGAAGAAGTTTCAAAATTTCCATATCATATAATATTCATGTTAGAAACCAATCGAAATCATATATATTGTCCCTTATACAAGCCCTCGAGGCCCAAAATACGCGTTAGAAACAAGTCAGGACTAAATCGGATACTCAAAGAATTTTTTGAAAAACATTGAAATTTTTCAAAGCTACAGGGGTCACACGGCCGTGTTACTCACACGGTCAAATCACACGCCCGTGTCTTAGGCCGTGTGGGCATTTGAAATAGGGACACACAGCTGTGTCCCATCCCGTGTCTGTGCCCGTGTAACTCACTGACTTGTGCCACACAGCCAAGCCACACACCTGTGTGCTAGGTCGTGTGAGCATATTGACTTGCGCTCTTTAAAAGATACAGGGGACACACGGCCCTGTCACTTGGCCGTGTGTCACACATGGCTGAGACACATGCTAGTGTCTCTGCCTGTGTGGACGAAAATAGGCCATTTTACAAGCTGCATTTCTCAGCCAATTTGGCATCCACCTACACTCATCATTTTGCATATACACAAGTCATAATTAGGCATCCAAAACAACCTAAAATGAAGCCTTAAACATGTAAAATCATCACATACAACCAATATGCCCTTATGCACCTCAAATGACAATATGCAAACATGTCAACCATGTATCCAAATTTACCTAAGTGACCAAATACATATATGCATAATTGTACCAAAACCTATCATGTAGGTCACTTATCAAGCTCACCCATTTGGTACTAAAAATACCAATTCACAAGGTAAATCATTTTGCATCTTTTCATTTCACTTAACTTACTTACCAAAACATACCAATATTTCCAAATGGTACCAAATATACCATTTTAAACCAATCATTAATTTACCTATAAGTTTTCCACAACAAAGCACTAAATCACACCAAGGTATATAACATATCTTATATGCATATTCAAACCACATTTTACTTTCCATCATTCTACCACATCAAACACACATCAAGTACGATAATGCCACATATATATACACATCAAAATATACAAAAAACAAGCCATATAAGTGGCTAATCTCAACAAAACACTTATATGCCAATATAGGCTAAATTAACCTATACATGCAATTATAACCGAAATTAAATAACCGAAAGTACCAAAAGAGCTGATGGACAGTGTGATATAGCTCTGACAAGCTTCCAACCCGAACAAGCTTCTGAATCACTATAAAACACAGAGAGTAACACAGAGTAAGCATTTAAGCTTAGTAAGTTCATATTAAGCATTTAGGCTTAGTAAGTTCATATAACATAGAATTTAACTTACCATTTTGTTATATTACAAAGCATATCCAAACTCAATTTGGCCAAAAGCCTAGACACATATCCTCATCAATCATGTTAGTCATATAATTCATATAAATATCCAGAAACATGTATGAGCTCAACAATAATCAAACTTCCATGTACATATAATTTCCAAATCATGTATCTATATATCATGTATAAATCATTTTCATATATCTTCTGTAAATACCTGTGGTAGTTCATATTGAACTCATGTAATCTCATAACAGAACAATGCATGTTGAACCATTTAGAATATCGTTGGATACACAGGTAGTAAACATGAGGTGTACTGAACTGTAATCCATCAATTCATGTACATGTATGCTCATACGAGCAGTAAACGGTTTGCTCTCCCAAGCTGAATAATGGTAAGCTCCTCCAAGCTGAATAACAGTAAGCTCATACGAGCTGAGTATCAGTAAGCTCATAAGAGCTGAAATCGGTAACCCTAATGACATGTCATTTGCATCCTATGAATTCCTAAGGTTCAAACAGGGTTCAGTAATCGTCGTATGTCATCGGATATGCAATCGGTATTAGTATATGATGATAATGCAAATAACATTCATCTAATTCAATCAAAGCACATAATTACCCAATTTAATTACACAAACTTACCTCGACGAGTGTTCGTAGATACTGAGGCGGCTAATTCGAGATTCTTTTTGCCTTGGTCTAATTTCGTACAAGGTCTAAACGAATCTATACGAATGAATTTAACTCAATTCAATATAATTCATATTCAATTTAGTCCAACATATATTTTTGGAAAAATTACCATTTTGCCCTTATACTTTTAATTCTTTGCAATTTAGTCCTTATTTCATAAAAATGGAAATTTGTACAATTTCATTACAACTCATCATAGTCAAATTATATACATGCTTATAAAAACCCACATTTTTCACAAATTCACAATTTTACCACACAAATTATCATATTTTTCAATTTAATCTCTAATTGATAATTTCATCAAAAATTTCTTTACAAAAGTTGTTTATCTAACAACAATCATTTATTTTATACCATTAAACTTTGAAACTCTAACATGTTCATGAATGGAAAATATCAAATACTTTAAAAATTTTAAAAATTAGTCCTCGGGCTAGCTAAATTAAGCTACAACGATCTCGGAAACATATAAATAATAAAAAAACGGGACAAAAATGCATACCTAATTTGAAGGAATAAGATTGGCTGAATGAAGCTTCAACAATGGCTTCTTGTTCCTTAACATTCGGTTGAAAAGAAAATAATAATGGAAGATGATAAAATTTTGTTTTATTTAATATACCTTTAATTGCCCTTTTTACTAATATAACCTTTATAATCTTTATTAATTACACAAAATGCCAAGACATTAGCATCCACTAACATATTAATGGGCTAATTACCATATAAGGACCTATACTTTAAAGTTCTATAGCAATTTAATACCTTTAGCTAATAGAACTTAACTTTTGCACTTTACGCGATTTAGTCCTTTTTATCAAATTGAGCATGTAAACGGTAAAATTTCTTAACAAAATTTTTATACGGGAATAATATCATGATATAGACCATAAAATAATAATAAAATAAATTTTTTGACTTTAGATTTGTGGTCCCGAAACCACTATTCTGATTTTACTAAAAACGGGCTATTACAGCATGTGATAGGGTTGAAAGGCTATTTAAGTGAAATTTCTTGTCTTGAGTTATGTCATTCTTGTTGTGGTTAATAAGTAAATTTTGGTATGAATAATAGTTGCAAATATGGGTGAACGAAACCTCATGCATACTCCATAGGTTCTAGATAATATATGGTATGATGGCATGTTTTAGAATGGTTATTTTGGCCAATTTCAAGTACTTGGATTATATGGTTCTTTTGGTATGTTTTGATGGCTTTCAAATGGTCATGTGTGGTAGTTAATTGAACTAGGTTATTATGCTTGGAAATATGCAATATTGACTTGTTTTGTTAAGTGATGTTTTGATATATTGTGGTGCCTTTGAATGACATATTGGTTAGACAAATTAGGGTGTTTGAAGTGACATGTTTATGTGTGTTTGGATGATGATTAAGTCCCTTGAATGTGTGCCTAAATGGAATGGTTAGTTATGCATGAAATAGACTTGAAATGGCTTGTTTTTAGGTAATTTTTTGAGTTCACATGGCCTAGGGCACGGGCTGTCACACGCCCATGTGTCATTTGGAATTTCTTAATGTTCCAAGTCAGTGAGTTACATGGCCTAACACATGAGCATGTGTGGCAACTCAAAGAGTTACACGGCCTAGCACACAGTGTAACAACCCATTTTTAGTGGTGTCAAAAATAGTAGTTTCGGGCCCACAAATCTAATGAGTGAGTTCGTAAATGTTATTATTAAATATTTATGAGTCAAATATGGTATTAAAATAATTTTTGAATTGATAATTTATGCTATTTGAATGGATAATTAGGTTCAAATGGTTTTAGAAAGTGAGGTATCGGGACCTCGTTTTTATGAACTGAGCTGTAAATATTTTATTAAACATCTACAAAGTATTTTTAAGATTGTATTAAGGTTTCGTGAAGAAATTTTAATGTTTATATAGTTAATTAATTAAAAAGGACTAAATTATAAAAGATGCAAAATTTGAATTCTATTAATTAAAGGTGTCAAATAGCTAAGGAAAGGTAATTAAATGGACTAAAATGGAAAATAAACCATACTATAAATTAGCAGGCAGTTGGTGACTAATTTTCATTAGTTGAAATGATATATTTTAATGTTAATAATGTAAATAGTAGGTATTAAATAAGGAAAAAATAAAAACAAAACATCATTTCATTTTTTTTTTCTTCTTCGACGAAAAAAACTCCATTTTTTTAGCTAATGAGATTCGACCAATATTCAAGCTTTGCATGTAAGCAATGTTCTTATCTGTTTCTCATAAATTTTATGTTTTTGTGATCGTTGCAACTAGGTCCAGCTAACCTGGGGGTCAATTTGTAAAATTTCTAAATGTTGTAGATTATGGCACAAATCGATTTGATATGTTTTTGAAGTTTTATGATAGATTGTTAAGTTTAGTTGTTAAATAGACATGTTTTATTAAGTAAATTTTGATGATTTTAAGGTATAAGGACTTATTTATGAAAATAGTAAAATTAAAGGAAAATATTGAAAATGGACGATAAATATGGGCTATTATAAAAATAGGTAAAAATCAGTTTGCATGAATTTGATTTAGAAATGATGAAATTACAAGTTTCAGGTTTAGGAACTAAATTGCAAAAAGGGTAAACTTTAAGGGCAATTTTGTAAAAATGTCAAAAAGATTTAATTGTATAAATTGAATTGATTTTTCTTTTAGAAATAGTGAATTGAATGAAATTATTATTTTAGATCAAGAACGAGTACAAAATCGAGGAGAAGAGAAAATTACAGATTAGCCCATTTACTTAGTCATCGCTGCGATTTAGTCAGGTAAGTTCGTATGAACTATAATTGTTTGAATGTTAGCTAAATTTGAATTTTATTACATTGTTATGAAATAAATGAAATTAAGTATAAATGAATTTATGCCATGATACATTGACGAATATCAAAACCTGTTGAACCTTAGGAATTCTTACGATACAAATGACATGTCATTACGAATTTCATGTTTCAGGTGCTGGTCTTAAATGTCCTACCGATGGCTAAGGTCTTGCATTTGTTGCGGATTCTCCATAGCTCGTGTAAGCAGCATCGTGTAGCTTATATTCTGACCCACAGCTCGTGTGAGCAGACCCATTTCACAGCTCGTGTGAGCATTCATGGAAAGGAAAAGTTACGGTTATATGTAAAGGCACACTTCGTGTGAGCTTTCCCAAGTATCCGATGTAATTCTAGATGGTTCAAAGGGTAAGAAAAGAGAATGAAATTGTAAGTTAACAATTGAGATGTAACATGATGTTATAAAAAGATTGATGAATTAAATGATGTACTTATGTATGAGAAATCTATTCATTATATAAATGAACTCATTTACATTATGGACAAGTGCACTAACTTGTGATTTGATGATGTTGTTTAGGCTTATGCTAAGCATTTGGAAATGGTTAGTAAGCAACTGGAATGAAACATGATCATATGGTAATGATGATGAATTAAAGGTTATGTTTATATAAATATGGTTGATTTCATATGTATCATGAATAAGTATTTTAACTGGTGAGTTTGATGGTGTTTCATAGGCTTTAATAATCTTATGGCATTGGAAAATGTTTATATTTATTCTACAAAGTTCATTATTGAAATGATATGTTATGTTTAAATTTTATACGAGCTTACTAAGCATTCATTGCTTATCTAGTTATTTTCTTTTGCTTTACAGATTATCAAAAATTCGATCGGTTGGAAGTTCATCGGAGATCTACCACACTATCTAGTGGACAATTTGGTAGCTTTTGAGTAATTTGGCTAAGGTTTATAATGACATGTATAGGGTGCTTTGTGATGCTATTTTGGTGTATGTGTTAATAGTGTTTCAGCATGTATTAGTTTTAGAAAGCTATGTTGGTTTGGTACATTTTGATGCCTTACCAAGTTATGTGATTTTGGTTACTTTGATATGCTCGGTTTCAAGGTCATCTTGGCAAGTTGATAATGAATTGAAAATGATTACTTGTGTGACAGCCCAAAGTTGACCCTAGTCGGGAAGTGGTTTCGGGACCGCTAAACCGAGTCACCGAAATGTTTGAATGTGATACTTATTGTCTAGAATATGTAATTATGAATGTGTGAAAATTTCAAGCTTCAATTTGGTTGATTTCATGTGAATTTAGTCAATAGGACTTATGTGAGAAAATTCTAAAATGTGATAGGTCAATGTGTGAGGACCTATTAGTGCATGTGGACAAAGGGGGGACTTGCATGTCAAATTCCCCCCCTAATGAGTAGTGGCCGGCCATGACAAAGAATGATGGGCAAAACATGTCATGAAACATGTTTTGTTAGTGGAAGAATAAAATAAGGAGTATGGGTAATAAAGAAATGGAAACAAAAGAAAAAAAAATGTGTAGTTGCCCCCCCATTGCCGTGAGCTAAAGAGAAGAAAGGAGAAAATTTGTGTTCATCCTTTCTCACCTTCATTTTAGCCTAAATTAGAAAGAAAAACAAAGAAAAAAATTTCTCATCCTTTGGTTCATCCTTGGCCAAAAATTTTAAGGAGGAAAGAAGAAGAAAGGTGAAGAGATTCGGCCATGCATGTAGCTAGGCTAAGGTATGTTTGATGATGTTTCATGAGATGCATGCATGATTTAGTTGTTAGCTTGAGTTCTACCTAGCCCATGGTCTAAATCTTGCTATGTGATGGAAATGGCACTTGACCATGGATGCATCATTCTTGGTTGATGTTTGATGTTGTGGTGATGAGGTATGAGGATGAGTTAAGATTCGGCCTAGGTGGAGGTTGTGTTAATGCCATTGCATGCAAAATATGAAGCTTGTTAATGATGCATGTGATGATGGCTTGATGATTCTTGAACCTCCTTTTTAGCATTTTTGTGTGAGCACATATGTGCATTGGTTGCTAAATGGAGAAGAATCGGCTAACAAGATGTGTGCTAAGGCCGAATGTAACTTTGCATGTTAATGAGCAATGCATGTGTTAAATTGATGAAAAGGGGGAGGATGCTTTACTAGTGTGTATATGTGTGTATTAAGTGTTGAAATCGACCCCAAAAATAGACATGCATATTCGGCCAAGGGGAAAGAAATTAGCTAATATGTTGTGTTGATGCATGATTTTTGCATGTATGAGACTTTAATGTCTAATGTATAAATATGGGCTAAGTGCCTTGTGTTCATCTTTTCGATGCCTAAATGATGAAATCAATTTATTTGTTTAATTAAGCTCAAGAGCAAAGGGGAAATAAATCCGATAAAGGGAAGGAAAAAGTGGTCGAATAGTTAGCGGAATCGTTCGACAACACCCGAGGTAAGTTCTTGAGTAAGAGAGCTTAAATTACAATGTGATTAAATCATGCTCTATGTGTGGCTATTGAGCCGAATGTGCAAGGACGATATGTGCCTTGTGTTTGAGTTTCGCAAATGAAAATGAAATGTGAATGTGCATGATTAATTGAATGCTGTCCGGGCTAAGTCCCGAAGGCTTTGTGCTAAGTGAATATATCCGGACTAAGATCCGAAGGCCTTTGTGCGAGATACTAAATCCGGGTTAAGTCCCGAAGGCATTCGTGCGAGTTATTAAATCCGGGTTAAGTCCCGAAGGCATTCGTGCGAGTTGTTAAATCCGGGTTATGTCCCGAAGGCATTGTGTGAGTTACTAAAACCGGGCTATGTCCCGAAGGCACTTGAACGAGGAGCTATATCCGGTTAAATTCCGAAGGTACGTGATTTGGAAATGAATGAGCTTGCTGTAAAATTCCAGCTAATACTCGAAAAACATCCCAATATTGGGATATGTTACGTGTGTGTTGAATATTAATCGAGCCCTTACAAATAAATGTTCGCTCAGTTGATAAACGAGCTATCGGCCTTCGGCCAAGTTAGTTTATTGTGTATGTACATAAGGGTTGTTAATGTTGTGAAGCAAGTTTGATATCGGTAAATTGCGTATTATGAAATATTCCGTTTAGCTAAATGTGTGCTATTATTTGTGCATGCTGGAATTCCTTGCTCAAACTTACTAAGCATAAATTGCTTACTCGTTACATTGCTCCTCTGTTTTATAGATTTTTGGTTCTCCAGCTATCGGACTCGGGATCTTGAAGTCGAAGTCGCCCACACTATCAAAGGCTCTTTTGGGTACTATTTTGGTTGAATTTTGATATGGCATGTATAGGACTACCCATCGTTGTCTTTCGAGTACTTTATGAAATGTATAAGTGTACAGCCATGCGAAAATGGCTTGTAGAAGTGGAGTATGGCATTAGACCATTCGTATTTATGAATGTATAGATGGTTTCATGATGTAACTATAGTTGGAATGGAAGTGTTGAGCAAATGACCAGCCACTAGAATGGCTAAGTATGATCATATGTGGGCTTATGTATGACAAGGCCCTAGTTGGTCCATGAAACCCCAAATTAGGTAAGGTTTACTTTGAAAACAGAAGCTGATAGCAGCAGTGGTGTGGATTAGAAAAATCACAAGAATTCGTAGGAGTGGAATTAAATAGTGAATAAATTATGTAATCGAACCTTGATGAATCTACTTTCATATGGAAGTAACGAAACAATCATAGGAACAGTACAGTAAGAGATATTCGGGTTCTTGTGGAACAGGGCCAGAACAGTTTCTGGATTCCCTGTTCCGCCTTTGGAAATTCACTATAAATTGACCAGAGATAATTAGGGGTCATACCATATATGTATGGATTCCTCTCTGAGTCTAGTTTCCATAGAAACAAACGGCATCAGTATTGAAGCTCTGTGCAGAGAGATATCCCAGTCGTAATGGGAAAGGGTCAGTGTAGTCGACCCCTGTAACATGGGAGACTTTGACTAATAAACTGTACTAATTGGCCCGACCAAAAATTCTAGAAAAAAATACATAGGTGGAGACATGAGTCTAGTTTCAGGGAAAAATCACAAAACTGAATTTCGAGTTGTGAAACTCAAGATATGATTTTTGAAGCGACTAGTACTCAGACTGGGCAGTGTCTGGAAAATTTTTTTCAAAGTTTGTTAACATCTCGTGTCCGACTCCGGTGTCGGTCTCGGGTTCGGGGTGTTACATTTTATTGGTATCAGAGCTACGGTTTAGTCGATTCTAGGACTACCGTAATGTGTTGGGTCTAGCTATACATGCCATTTTATGTGATTACTTGATAGTGTGGTGATTTCTGACAATTGTAAATGTGTTTATAGTAATGGATCCCGATCGTGACCGAGAGGTAGCTGATGATCTTGAGAGTGTAGCGCCTGCTCCCGCACAAGGGACAGTGCCGGCAGACTCTCAACCTAATGCTAGTAATCCGAATGATGAAGCTAGACAAGCATTCTATAGCGTGATGAATGATTGGTTTAACCAATACATTCGAACTAATATGGCTGTTCCACAACCTCCATTCCCGACAAATACTACCCCCGCACCTACAATACCACCGGTAACGGACCAAATAAGGTCAAATAAGCCCCCAGTTGACAGAATCCGAAAACATGGGGCTACTGAATTTAAGGCTATGGATAGCGATGATGCCGAGCAAGCTGAATTTTGGCTGGACAACACTATCCGGGTACTCGATGAGCTATCTTGTACACCCGATGAATGCCTAAAGTGTGCTATCTCCTTGCTACGTGATTCTGCCTACTATTGGTGGAGTACTCTGACTTCTGTTGTGCCCCGAGAGCAAGTAACTTGGGAGTTTTTCCAAACTGAGTTTCGGAAAAAGTATATCAGTCAGAGATTTGTTGATCAAAACGGAAGGAATTTCTTGAGCTTAAGCAAGGCTCCATGTCGGTTACTGATTACGAGCGAAAATTTGTTAGACTTAGCAAGTACGCTCGGGAATGTGTTTCGTCCGAAGCTATTATGTGTAAACGCTTCGAGGATGGGCTGAATGAAGATATAAAAATGTTCGTTGGCGTTCTTGAAATACGAGAGTTCGTGGTACTTGTTGAACGAGCTTGTAAAGCCGAAGAGCTTAGAAAAGAAAAGCAAAGAGTTGATGAGGGAACTGGAGAGTTTCGTAAAAGATCCTCGGGGAGGTCTCTTCAACAGACATCGAAGAGATTTCGAGATGATGCGGGCCAGTTTAGAGGCACTTCGGGCCTTTTGGACGAGATCGTGATCGACCCCCTGTGGGTACACGAGGCACTTCGGTCGCCAGTGTTGGGAATGAACGTCGAGACAGGACGAAATGCCGATATTGCGGTAAATGGCATTCGGGGAGTTGTAGATTTCCTGACCGCTCCTGTTACAAATGCGGATCAGTTGACCACTTCATTAAAGATTGCCCGAGGTTGTCGGGACAGAATGCAAATCAGAGTGGGAGACCGGGTGCTACCACTGCTCGAGGTAGACCATCTGGAAATATGGGCAATGCTAGTGGTGGTCAGAGAGGATCTAGAGATGATATAACCAGATCCGAAGCCCGTGCGCCTGCTAGAGCTTATGCTATACGTGCCCGCGAGGATACTTCTTCGCCTGATGTTATTACCGGTACATTCACTCTCTTTGATACTAATGTAATTGCTTTGATTGACCCCGGTTCTACTCATTCTTACATATGTGAGACCTTAGCCTCCAGTAAAACTTTACCTATTGAGTCTACTAAGTTTGTAATTCGGGTGTCAAATCCCTTGGGTCATTACGTGCTTGTCGACAAAGTGTGTAAGAAATGTCCCCTGGAAATTCGAGGTTCCTGTTTTCCGACGGACTTGATGCTTTTGCCGTTTGATGAATTTGATGTTATCCTTGGTTTGGATTGGTTGACCGCGCATGATGCGATTGTGAATTGCAAGAGCAAGACTATTGATTTGAGGTGCGCAAATAACGAAGTAGTCCGAATTGAGTCTGCAGACTTGGAGGGGATGCCAGCTGTAATATCAGCAATGTTGGCACAGAAATATGTAAGAAAAGGGTGCGAAGCATACCTTGCGTATGTACTTGATGACAAAGAATTAGAAAAGAAACCCGAATCTGTGCTGGTGGTTTGTGAATACCCGGATGTTTTTCCGGAAGAATTACCGGGTTTACCACCTGTTCGGGAGGTAGAGTTTGGTATTGAGCTTGTACCTGGGACTACGCCGATTTCGATAGCTCCGTATCGTATGGCACCAACCGAGTTAAAGGAGTTGAAAGCTCAGTTGCAAGAACTGACGGATAGAGGTTTCGCTCGACCAAGTTTCTCACCTTGGGGTGCACCAGTATTGTTCGTGAAAAAGAAGGACGGAACCATGAGGTTGTGCATTGACTATCGTCAGCTGAATAAAGTGACGATAAAGAACAAATATCCGTTGCCGCGCATCGATGATTTGTTCGACCAACTGAAGGGAGCCTCAGTGTTCTCAAAAATAGATTTGAGATCGGGCTATTATCAGTTGCGAATCCGAGATTCAGATATTCCCAAAACTGCCTTCAGAACGAGATATGGTCACTACGAATTCTTAGTGATGCCGTTTGGGCTCACTAATGCCCCTGCGGTATTTATGGATTTGATGAATCGGATCTTCAGGCCGTATTTGGATCGGTTCGTAGTGGTGTTCATTGATGACATTTTGGTCTATTCAAGAGACGAGACCGAACATGCTGAGCATCTGAGGCTAGTGTTGCAAATTTTGCGGGATAAGCAGTTATATGCTAAGTTTAGTAAGTGTGAGTTCTGGTTAAGAGAGGTTAGCTTCTTGGGTCATGTGGTATCCGCGTCGGGTATTCGAGTTGACCCGAACAAGATTTCAGCCATACTTGACTGGAAACCTCCGAGAAATGTTACTGAAGTTCGGAGCTTTTTGGGGCTCGCCGGTTATTACCGACGATTTGTGAAAGGTTTCTCGATGATAGCCACACCAATGACGAAGCTACTTCAAAAGGATGTTAAGTTCGAGCGGACGGAGAAATGTTAGAAAAGTTTCGACCAACTGAAAACTCATTTGACTGAAGCTCCAATTTTGGTGCAACCCGAATCAGGTAAAGAGTTTGTCATTTATAGTGACGCATCCCTACTTGGGTTGGGTTGCGTATTGATGCAAGAAGGTCGAGTCGTGGCCTATGCATCAAGACAATTGAAGCCACACGAGAGGAATTATCCGACCCATGATCTCGAACTAGCTGCCATCGTGTTTGCTTTAAAAATATGGCGACATTATCTGTTTGGTGAGAAGTGCCATGTATTTTCGGATCACAAAAGTCTCAAATATTTGATGACTCAACGAGACTTGAATCTGCGACAAAGACGTTGGCTTGAGTTGTTGAAAGATTACGAGCTTGTCATTGATTACCACCCGGGAAAGGCTAACGTGGTTGCAGACGCCTTAAGCCGGAAGTCATTGTTTGCTTTACGAGCGATGAACGTGCATTTGTCTGTTCTACCAGACAATGTGTTAGTAGCTGAATTAAAAGCTAAACCATTATTGTCTCACCAAATTCGTGAAGCTCAGAAAGTCGATGATGAATTGGTTGCAAAATGGGCTAAGTGTTTTCCGAACGAGGAATCGGAGTTTCAAATTGATGATGATGATTGTTTGAGGTTCAGAAATCGTTGTGTGTTCCAAGGAATTCGGAACTCATTTCGATGATTCTGAACGAAGCCCATTGTAGCCGAATGTCAATTCACCCGGGGAGTACGAAAATGTACAACGATTTGAAACGTCAATTTTGGTGGCATGGTATGAAACGAGACATCTCCGACTTTGTTTCGAGATGTTTAATATGTCAACAAGTGAAAGCGGAACATCAAGTGCCTTCAGGATTACTCCAGCCGATCATGATACCCGAGTGGAAATGGGATCGAGTCACAATGGACTTTGTGTCCGGACTGCCCTTGTCAGCAAGTAAGAAGGATGCGATATGGGTTATTGTTGATAGACTGACTAAGTCGGCTCATTTCATCCCCGTACGTACGGATTTTTCATTGGAGAAACTAGCTGAATTGTACGTTTATCAAATTGTGAGATTACACGGGGTACCTGTTTCCATCGTGTCGGATAGAGATCCGAGATTCACCTTACGATTTTGGAAGAAATTGCAAGAAGCTCTGGGTACCAAGCTGCATTTTAGCACTGCTTTTCACCCCCAAACCGATGGTCAATCCGAGCGGATAATTCAGATACTTGAGGATATGTTGAGATGTTGCATCCTCGAGTTCAGTAGTTCATGGGAACGGTATTTACCTTTGATTGAATTCGCTTACAACAATAGTTTTCAATCAAGTATT
The DNA here is from genome assembly GCF_007990345.1 of Gossypium hirsutum. Lineage (NCBI taxonomy): Eukaryota > Viridiplantae > Streptophyta > Magnoliopsida > Malvales > Malvaceae > Gossypium > Gossypium hirsutum. Next base: position 39,282,761 of record NC_053443.1, read on the forward strand.
AAGATGGCACCTTACGAGGCTTTGTACGGTCGTAAATGCCGTACACCATTGTTTTGGACCGAGCTCGGTGAAAGTAAAATTTTCGGAGTTGATTTGATTAGAGATGCTGAACAGAAAGTAAAGGTAATCCGTGAAAGTCTGAAGGTAGCCACGGATCGTCAGAAATCGTACGCAGATTTGAAACGAAAAGACATCGAGTATCAGGTGGGAGACAAAGTGTTCCTTAAGGTTTCACCTTGGAAAAAGATACTCAGGTTCGGCCGTAAGGGCAAGTTGAGCCCAAGATTCATTGGGCCGTACGAAATCTCCGAACGAGTTGGTCCGGTTACGTATAGATTGATTTTGCCCCCGGAGCTTGAAAAGATTCATGACGTCTTTCATGTTTCGATGCTTCGACGCTATCGATCTGATCCATCGCATATAATTAGCCCATCAGAGGTTGAAATTCAAGTCGACATGAGCTATGAAGAAGAACCGATGCGTATCCTAGCTCGTGAAGTGAAGGAGTTGCGAAACAAAAGAGTTCCGCTAGTAAAGGTGTTATGGCTCAAACACGGGATCAAGGAAGCTACTTGGGAGACCGAGAGCTCGATGAAAGAACGATACCCAAACCTATTTACCGGTAAGATTTTCGGGGACGAAAATTTCTTAAGTGGGGGAGAGTTGTGACAGCCCAAAGTTGACCCTAGTCGGGAAGTGGTTTCGGGACCGCTAAACCGAGTCACCGAAATGTTTGAATGTGATACTTATTGTCTAGAATATGTAATTATGAATGTGTGAAAATTTCAAGCTTCAATTTGGTTGATTTCATGTGAATTTAGTCAATAGGACTTATGTGAGAAAATTCTAAAATGTGATAGGTCAATGTGTGAGGACCTATTAGTGCATGTGGACAAAGGGGGGACTTGCATGTCAAATTCCCCCCCTAATGAGTAGTGGCCGGCCATGACAAAGAATGATGGGCAAAACATGTCATGAAACATGTTTTGTTAGTGGAAGAATAAAATAAGGAGTATGGGTAATAAAGAAATGGAAACAAAAGAAAAAAAAATGTGTAGTTGCCCCCCCATTGCCGTGAGCTAAAGAGAAGAAAGGAGAAAATTTGTGTTCATCCTTTCTCACCTTCATTTTAGCCTAAATTAGAAAGAAAAACAAAGAAAAAAATTTCTCATCCTTTGGTTCATCCTTGGCCAAAAATTTTAAGGAGGAAAGAAGAAGAAAGGTGAAGAGATTCGGCCATGCATGTAGCTAGGCTAAGGTATGTTTGATGATGTTTCATGAGATGCATGCATGATTTAGTTGTTAGCTTGAGTTCTACCTAGCCCATGGTCTAAATCTTGCTATGTGATGGAAATGGCACTTGACCATGGATGCATCATTCTTGGTTGATGTTTGATGTTGTGGTGATGAGGTATGAGGATGAGTTAAGATTCGGCCTAGGTGGAGGTTGTGTTAATGCCATTGCATGCAAAATATGAAGCTTGTTAATGATGCATGTGATGATGGCTTGATGATTCTTGAACCTCCTTTTTAGCATTTTTGTGTGAGCACATATGTGCATTGGTTGCTAAATGGAGAAGAATCGGCTAACAAGATGTGTGCTAAGGCCGAATGTAACTTTGCATGTTAATGAGCAATGCATGTGTTAAATTGATGAAAAGGGGGAGGATGCTTTACTAGTGTGTATATGTGTGTATTAAGTGTTGAAATCGACCCCAAAAATAGACATGCATATTCGGCCAAGGGGAAAGAAATTAGCTAATATGTTGTGTTGATGCATGATTTTTGCATGTATGAGACTTTAATGTCTAATGTATAAATATGGGCTAAGTGCCTTGTGTTCATCTTTTCGATGCCTAAATGATGAAATCAATTTATTTGTTTAATTAAGCTCAAGAGCAAAGGGGAAATAAATCCGATAAAGGGAAGGAAAAAGTGGTCGAATAGTTAGCGGAATCGTTCGACAACACCCGAGGTAAGTTCTTGAGTAAGAGAGCTTAAATTACAATGTGATTAAATCATGCTCTATGTGTGGCTATTGAGCCGAATGTGCAAGGACGATATGTGCCTTGTGTTTGAGTTTCGCAAATGAAAATGAAATGTGAATGTGCATGATTAATTGAATGCTGTCCGGGCTAAGTCCCGAAGGCTTTGTGCTAAGTGAATATATCCGGACTAAGATCCGAAGGCCTTTGTGCGAGATACTAAATCCGGGTTAAGTCCCGAAGGCATTCGTGCGAGTTATTAAATCCGGGTTAAGTCCCGAAGGCATTCGTGCGAGTTGTTAAATCCGGGTTATGTCCCGAAGGCATTGTGTGAGTTACTAAAACCGGGCTATGTCCCGAAGGCACTTGAACGAGGAGCTATATCCGGTTAAATTCCGAAGGTACGTGATTTGGAAATGAATGAGCTTGCTGTAAAATTCCAGCTAATACTCGAAAAACATCCCAATATTGGGATATGTTACGTGTGTGTTGAATATTAATCGAGCCCTTACAAATAAATGTTCGCTCAGTTGATAAACGAGCTATCGGCCTTCGGCCAAGTTAGTTTATTGTGTATGTACATAAGGGTTGTTAATGTTGTGAAGCAAGTTTGATATCGGTAAATTGCGTATTATGAAATATTCCGTTTAGCTAAATGTGTGCTATTATTTGTGCATGCTGGAATTCCTTGCTCAAACTTACTAAGCATAAATTGCTTACTCGTTACATTGCTCCTCTGTTTTATAGATTTTTGGTTCTCCAGCTATCGGACTCGGGATCTTGAAGTCGAAGTCGCCCACACTATCAAAGGCTCTTTTGGGTACTATTTTGGTTGAATTTTGATATGGCATGTATAGGACTACCCATCGTTGTCTTTCGAGTACTTTATGAAATGTATAAGTGTACAGCCATGCGAAAATGGCTTGTAGAAGTGGAGTATGGCATTAGACCATTCGTATTTATGAATGTATAGATGGTTTCATGATGTAACTATAGTTGGAATGGAAGTGTTGAGCAAATGACCAGCCACTAGAATGGCTAAGTATGATCATATGTGGGCTTATGTATGACAAGGCCCTAGTTGGTCCATGAAACCCCAAATTAGGTAAGGTTTACTTTGAAAACAGAAGCTGATAGCAGCAGTGGTGTGGATTAGAAAAATCACAAGAATTCGTAGGAGTGGAATTAAATAGTGAATAAATTATGTAATCGAACCTTGATGAATCTACTTTCATATGGAAGTAACGAAACAATCATAGGAACAGTACAGTAAGAGATATTCGGGTTCTTGTGGAACAGGGCCAGAACAGTTTCTGGATTCCCTGTTCCGCCTTTGGAAATTCACTATAAATTGACCAGAGATAATTAGGGGTCATACCATATATGTATGGATTCCTCTCTGAGTCTAGTTTCCATAGAAACAAACGGCATCAGTATTGAAGCTCTGTGCAGAGAGATATCCCAGTCGTAATGGGAAAGGGTCAGTGTAGTCGACCCCTGTAACATGGGAGACTTTGACTAATAAACTGTACTAATTGGCCCGACCAAAAATTCTAGAAAAAAATACATAGGTGGAGACATGAGTCTAGTTTCAGGGAAAAATCACAAAACTGAATTTCGAGTTGTGAAACTCAAGATATGATTTTTGAAGCGACTAGTACTCAGACTGGGCAGTGTCTGGAAAATTTTTTTCAAAGTTTGTTAACATCTCGTGTCCGACTCCGGTGTCGGTCTCGGGTTCGGGGTGTTACAACTTGAGACATGGTTAAGTCCATTTATGATCTAAGTTATCATGTATGGAAATGGGAATATTGTCATGTATAGGTCTATCGTATTGATGGCTCATGGTAGTATGGTTGTTTTATTATGCTTGTGTCTTTGAAGATGATATTAATTGATGAACTTGTAAAGTTTGTTAAGTAAAGTCTTATTGACTTCTTTAGGATAATTGAAATGTATGTTGTTATAGTATGCTTGTAATAGCTTGAAAGTGATAAATGTGGTATGATTTGGTACGTGTTTGAATTAGGTATTTATGTTGTGGATAAGCACATAATGGGATTGGTTTTTATGCATGGAATTAGGTAATGCTAGCATGTTTGGTAAATGGTGTTTTAATGTAACTGTGGTGCCTTCGAATGGCATATTGGTTTGTGAACTAGGATCTTGAAACGCCATTTTTGTGTATATTTCGATGTTGATTAGGTCTCTTTTTTAAGTGTGCACAAATTGGTTAAATGTTCATGCATGGATAGGTTATGAAATGACTTGATTTTAGGTAAATCTGGGTCTGCACTACCTGAGACACGGGCGTGTAACTCAGCCGTATGAAACACACGGCCTGGCGACACAGTCGTGTTTCATCTAATGATTTATTCAAGATGCAAGTTAGAGAGTTACATGACCTCACACATGGGCATGTGACACAGCCGTGTGACCCTACTCAGAGAGTTACACGGGTGAGTACACGGGCTCGGACACGACTGTGTGTCCCTAGTTCAAAGGTTACACAGTCTGAGACACGAATGTGTGTCTCAATCGTGTGAGGCACACGGCCGTGTGATCCCTATTTCGCAAATTTTACAACTTTTCCTGAAGTTTGCAAATTATTTCAAATTAGTCTCAATTTTCTTCTAAGCTAATTTTAATGCCTGGAGGGCTCGATTTAGGGACAATATGCATGTGTATGAATGATTATGATATGATTTAAATTATTGAATGTGAAAATGTTTAAATGTTTTCGATTGTACAGTAATACTCCATAACCCTAATCTAGTGACAAGACGAGTTGGGGGTGCTACTTTTAGTGGTATTAGAGCTACGATTTTGTCGGTTCTCATATTGAACGTAGCATGTATGGAGTTTAGAAATTCATGCCATTATATAACCCGTGATAGTAAGATGTCTCCTGACTCTGATGGGATTTGTTTTACATATAAATAAAAGATCTCTTCCAATTGAGCTAATTCTGATGATGCTGAAAGTGATACTCAAGTTTTTGATTAAAGTTTCCAATGATGAGAAGAAACTCGTAAAGGTTAGAATAGAGGTTCATAATGTTCATATTAATATGAATGTTATGTCTGATGTGTGTTATATGGGAATTAATTTTGTGGCTTTACAACTTCCATCTCTTCATCCTCAAAGTCTTATACAACAAAATGATCAAAAGATTTATGTTGATTAAGTCTGCAAAAGAGGAGCCGAAGAGTTCAGCAGTTAAAGGAGTAATAATGTGGTCAGAATCGAGTGTTCTAGATGAGATAGAATATCTTTGTGAAGACTATTTTTGTTAAAAGAAGAAATTATTCATAAGTAATCGACTATAATGTGAGATCATCGATGACTTTAGTAGTCAATGGGGTACTATTTAAAATGTAAATAGATCTGAATGCAGCCATTATAATCGAGTATCTTACAATTATCTCATCTAGGTATTGTAGGCATTCTTTCATCTTTAATGGCATATGTGGTTGTTTCATCTTCAGATGTGATTCTTATCATAGAGGGATGCTGGTTAATTATAATGATAGGCATAGATATTGCTAGTCTAGTTGAATGCGTTTTTTTGTTTAAATATGGTTTGGTAGAGGACTCTATGGAAAAATCCAAGTGTTGTTACTTTTCTACTTCTACTGGTTGTTGCTCTGCTTTATGTATATGAAATTTATGTTTTTTATGTCATAGCTGGTTCCAGTGCAATTGAACGGTATTCACCTTCTGGATTTTTCTTTAGGGTATCATCAATTTCTTTAGTAATCAATATGTTCTTATTATGCCACATGGTCTTCAAGAGAAATAGTTTGGATGTGGACAAGTGTATCCAGAAAGCTCATAATTTGTATATTCTGATAGTATAGAAATAGGTTATATTCTCTAGAGTTTAATAGAGCTTTACATATTGGATTTCTTTATATTGGCTTGCTTATTATTCTATTGTCTATTCTATCATAAATGGTCCATCTACAAAGGATACACATGGACTTGGGATTATTAAAATTGATACAGTTAAAAGTTTTGTTTGGATCATGAGAGCATGTTGATACAGATCTTAGTTTTTAGAAGTCGTGTTGCTGGACTGGTTGTTATTGGAACTATATTGGGTTTTCCTCTTTTGATTTAGAGTGCATTATAGATATTTCAGGTATTATTCTATCTATACGGTTGTAACGTCTGTCCTATTAGAGCACCGTGGTCCGCCTGAGGGAAGGTATTCGTGAAAGGAGCAAAATAATACTTCTAATGCATCTGCTGGTTGTGACTCCAGTAAAGTTCAATGCTTTGATGTTAATAATGGGAATATTCTTATTATGTACTCAACTGTTAGCTTTCAAGAAGGGATAAATTATAATAAAAGAGTAGATGGTGGAAGATTAAGCATAGCATGGCATTTTAATTCTCATTACACAGGTGATCTTGAAGTATGTCAAAAAGTCAAAACTGGATGTTATATTTCATATGAGTTAATACTGTTTGTGATGATCTTTGATTGGTATTTTGAGGGAATTATGATAGACTCTATGTCTGGATTATCCTGAGGACCAGAAGAAAGAATTATTTTGAATTGTTACAATTAGTTTGACAATATCGACTCATTTGTTTTAGTTAGAATGGATTATTCACTTGAAGAGTTAGTTGAGTTGTATGTATTTGAGTTCATCTCTAGATTCGAGAATAAATTTTGCAAATTCAAGCATGTTTCCTACATCCACCTTATCATTCCGTCAAGTTTTGCTTCTGTGTTTCTGTGGGTTCCCTACCTATCTTAGATTGATCTTTCTGTTTGAGCGATGCCGACACATCCATTTTCTCCTTCCTCTTTTGATTCCATTCTGTAATTTGCTTTCATTGAAGCTTAACGTATTGTGTATAGTGTGTCAACAATGATGCTTCTTGTTGGCTTCATAAATTTTACATTTTCATGCATTGGCACTTCTGTCTAGAAACATAGTGGAAACACAAAAATTTACACATTTTTACATACCCTTTTTAACTTAGAATCATACAGTTTCGATAAAAAATCTTGTCGAAAAAATAATTAATTTTTAAAAAATAATTAAAGTGCACTTAAAATATGAACATGTTGAATTTTAGTTAATTTTATAATTCATTTTGATGAATTTTGGTTATTTTCGACAGATTTGCACAAAGGGCGAAAAATGGCTCGGCAGGCACTGCTAGAAGCACAAAATCGAGAAGCAATTTGAAGTATCGAGGGAAACTAAATTTCAGCCTAAGACGGTCCAAAATTATATGTATTAATTCATAATATAATTAATTTTAATTTATATCCAATTTAATTTGGGTTAATAAATTATTATAAATTAATTATGAAAAAGTGGTCCAGTTGAACTGAACCGAGTGAACCGAACCGACCAAGAAATGGATAGCCCAAAAACCGTCCCAAGAGCTGACCCAAATCAGCTTATTAGCTGATTATTCAAGCTTGCAAAGAGGCCCTTGAAGACTTGTTCAAGTTGCATTCAAACCCCTCCACAATTGGTGGCTTTATAGATTTGCCCCAAGCTTAAATTAGCAAAGTTGAAACCATTAACCTTGCCACATGTGTGGCCGGACAAGAGAGGGCTCTTTGGCTGATAATTTTAGCTATTTTTAGTAGCCCTCCTCAACTATAAAAACCCCCTTAGGCTGGTCATTTTTAAAACACACCTCAAGCATTCACATCTTTCCTTTCTTCTCTTCACTTTCTCTATTCTTTTCCATTCCAAAATTCCCTTGCTCTCTTGCTGATTTCTCCTCTTGGGAAAGGGGCATTCATCAGCTATTTGGAGCAGCAATTAAGTGTTCATAGCAGCCTTGGTTGACGAGGACAACGGAGAAGGAAGAATGGAGCAACTAGTCAAGCCACGGAAAAATACCAGATTTTATTCTTGTTCCCTAGCCGCTTGATTGTATAATCCCGACTCAGTCACCGGTGAAGCTAGTGCCTCCCTAGCCTCCACATTAGGCATGTGGCCTGATACCGAAGACCCAGCCCTAGTATTTCCTCAGCCTCCACCATGGCCTCGTGTACCCCTTCTGCGAGTACCTCTAGTGCTCATATCAAATAACGTATTATCTGTTTACGAAGTTTTATGCATTAGTTTGCAATTCCAGTAATTATTAACAGATGTCTTATGAAAAGCAGTAATTAGAGTTTTGTTTTCGCACATCAAGGTCTCCCTACAATTTCAGTTTACTCTCATTAAAGAGTTTCAGTACAGTCCTACTATCTATAGTAGTCTCTCAGTATATTTTAGTTCAAGCAGTCTACAATATAAAGAAAACTTACAGATTTGGCGCTGAAGACTCAGTATGCCACACTTGTAAACCTTCCAAAACACTTCAAGAACAGTTTTCCAGAAATTCCAAATATTTTCAAAACCCATTCCACAGTCGAGTTTTGTAACTTGGATCTGATACCACTAAATGTAACACCCCAAACCTGGCTTAGATGTTATGGTTGGATCTGGCGTGCCACATCAAAATGTCTTTCGAACTTTGGACTAGTTGGTAAAAATTTGCTTTTAGCTTTAAAAACCCCTTTATTATTATTTAACAAATCATCTAGTCAAAACATTTTCTTTATTATCTGTTATTGTTATAAACGGTTGATCTTAAATCACGAAAGCGTTTGAAAACTCTCATGTTTAAATTTCATGTCTTTGAAAACAATAATTATTTTGAGAATTCGTCTTCTCTTAAACTAGTAGTTTAAAATAAGTAAGTAAAAACCCAATTAAAAATTTTAAAAAATATAAATGGCCTTCTTACATAAACAAAACCCAACAAAAACTTTAAAATTAAATAAAAGCAAGTGTAGAACAACTGCAGTTGTGTGGCCACTTCCGAGTCCCTCGCAGCACCAAATCACCTATGGCTGAGGATTACCTGTACAGTTAAAAGGAAAGGGTGAGTTTACGAAAACTAAGTGTGTAATCCCCTATCAGTCAGTCTGTATACAACATGCGGTAGCAGTCTGGGCCCGAGCCCTATTCAGTAACAGTACAATGTGGGCCTTAGCCCAATACAATAACAATGTGGGCCTTAGCCCAATACAATATCAGTACAATGTAGTAATGCAACCCATCCCAATCCTGCCAACACACCTCTCCGTACGACCAACACACCATGTGGGGATAAAATCGACCCACCCAGCCAACACACCAATATCGCAGCAAAGCTGCCAGTAACAGTATCGTAGCAAAGCTGCCAGCAACATTATACTTCCTCCATAACAGTATCCCAACCCCATCTAGTATGTCATGTCATAAATCATATGTGTATGCAGAATGTCATACTCAGTAACAGTCAAGTACAATTCATGAACACATCAGTCAACCTACCTCTAAATGTAAATGTACAATGCAGAATAGTCATTTTACCCTTTAAGGGTATTTTGGTTATTTTACCTATTTTGGGGTCTCGGTACATATATCGACCTCTCGAAAGGTATGCAATTGCCTCGAGCGACTCATATAACCTAAATGGTCATAACAGTATAAATGGGCTTAAGGCCTATTACTTGGCGCAAGTGGGCCCACACACTTGTGCGGCCCGTTCAGCCTAAATTTTTCCACGGCTATGGAATCTATAAAGCCCAGCTAGTATTTGCCACAAATTGTGGATTTTATCCATGTGGGGCCCACGAGCCCATTGGCCCACACGGCCTATTTTGGCCCAACGTGGCCCATTATTGCCTAAGCCCATGAAATGCCTATGGAGGCCTCTACAGTCTATTGACCATGATTTACGGTTTGGCTTACCACACAAGTGTTCACACACCCGTGTGGTCTCATACGCTGTATTTTCAACTTTTCAGGTTTTGTCGTTTTACAGTTACAGTGGGGTGTTTACACACCTGATTGTGAAAATGCACTAAGATCCACGAGGACTAAAACCTACATTCATACAAAGCTTCCCATTTGTCGCTGAACAATAGGGTTAATCTCCCCCTTTTTACACCCTTAACCAAAACTAAAATTAACACTTGCCTCGATTGTCAAATGTGGCTTAGCCCACTTATACCACTGACGAAGGTTGACTACAATCTCATTGACGAATATCTACATTACAAACATATTTTATTAAACAAGTTTGTATATTCATGTGGTTTAAATCCACACATGATATCTTACGGAACCACAGAAAGAACTTGGCCTACAATTTAGAATGCTAGACTACATACTTACCTTTGATCGAGTCATGGGAGAGAAGTTTCAATAACTTTAATATTACTTGATACTCCTTCACTCCTCGAGGAATTCGAACCGTCAGAGAATTGTTGTCAAGTTGAAAACAAAATTGAAGAGATGAAAAGGGAGAGAAGGGCAATATTTGACAAACAGTTGATCAAAAAGGATAGAGGAAGAAGAGCAATTTGGACGAAAGATGCAACATGAACTACTTCAACACTATTCAATCAAGGTTTGGAAAGTGGAGAAGAGGAAAGAAGCAACAAAGAGAAGAGGGAAAAGAGAAGAGAATTCGATAGATGAGGGAACCCAAAAAACTATTCGGCCAAAATAGAAAAAAAAAAGATAAAAGGAAAAAGCAGCAAAAGAAAACCCAGAGCTAATCGAAATCTTAGCAAAAATTCGGCACCAAAAGCAAAAAGAAGGAAAACATTTACACAAAACCAAAATGAAGAGTATACCAAAATGAGCAGTATACCCCTCTGGTGAAATTTCCTGAGTATCAAAGTCCACTTTCGGCACACATCTCCTCAACCCTCACTTCCTTTGATTTTCTCCTAATATCTCTCCCCTTATCCCTCTTTGAATTATTCCACCGATTTCTCCTCAACTCCCCCAACAACTCCATTCAAATTCTATTCAAACTCCCCTTAGCTATGTTTCAGTCCAACTCCACTACCTACACAGCTCAAGCAGCAAAATAAATACTCCATTGCACAACCTAGGACTTGAACCTCAAATCTCACAGTTACACAACACGCCACCTTGCCACTAGACCACAAGCTCTTTTTGTGTCATAAAACAAACACTATTATTTATAAGGCCTATATGCCAATGTCCAGATTTATTTAAGAGCAAAACTAAAAATTTTTCGAAAGCCAAGACTTGAACCCAGGCTTCTCAAACACTCCCATACACACCCAAATCACTTAGCCATTAAAGCAAACAAGCCATTTGTGTCATATCATGCAAAGAAATTAAAGACTTAATTTTTTAAGGCATTACAAAATGTATATGGGTATGCATGAATGCATGAATATTTGCAAAAACACACAATTACCATTTGCACTATTGAAGCATATCAAGTATATTTAATACACCCATTCTCAGCAGTCTTCTAAATAAAATAATTTGGTTCGAGTTTTATAAGCTTGTTTTGCAAATGAAGTGCAGAAAATGTTTCCTAAAGATAAAAGTTCCTAAATAATTATGCAATTCTGACTGTAGTAGACATCTTCTGATATATTTAAAATGTATTTCCTTTAAACTCAATTTCACTATTCTCACTTATTCAGTAATTTCAAAATTTTAATTACAAATATTATTTTCTATAAGGAATTCATCTTGTCACATGGTTTCTTTTCTTGAAAATCTCAATAGAGTATACACTAGATTAGCAGGTAGTATATCATGCCACAATTTAATGTATTTCACTCATAGAGCTAAGGCTCTTAACTAAAGAGATGGATGGAGCAAACAACTACCTCCTTAGCTAATCAACCTATTACTATAGTGGAGTGTCCGTAAATTATTATTATTATTATTATTCACTCTTATTTGAACTCATTTTTCTAATTAATAATACGATGGAGCAAACAAAGCATTACTGACCTACTTAATAGTTTCAAACATTAGAGTGTAAAACTATTGCTAAGGTATTATTTATCATTTATAACCAAATTATTGAATTTAGGATCAAGAATTTCTAAATGCATTAAAAAAATCCTACTATAGACTTAATTGCATTGATACTTAAGTTGTTCTACTTTAAGGAATCAATTTTCAAACAACTATCCTAAGTTAAACATGCTTAACCAACTTTCACAACTTTCTAAATTAGTCAAAAAGTTATTATTCTCATCGAACATCACCGATATCAATAATTTACCGGTTATTTGGCATTTGTATGTAATGGCAACATGAATGCAAAATGCATCAATATTAAAGCATCTATCTACGGTATACTATATGTACAACACAACACACCCCCAAACCTAGGGGATGCATTGTCCTCAATGCATGAAACATGAAACATGGAAAAATGCAAAAACAACGACTATCAACTATAAAAATTCCATGACAACTAAATATGAATCCATGAAACATATAGTATAAAATGAAAGAAAGAAAAACAAAAGCTTGGAAAGAATTCAGGTTACTCTATTTGGGTTAGGTGGGTTTCTTGGCAGTACGTTTGTAGCGCTACTTCCTTTCTCTTTCACCAGCATCATCTTGGACAGATTTTCCTGCAGTTTGCTTATAGTGCTTCCGTTTAAGCTGGTTAATAGGCACCTCTTCTTCGTCATCAGTGTCTAACTTCGTGAGATCATCAATCAGTTGATGAACTGCACGTTCTTGTTCAGTCATAGGTGTAATGGTCGGTGTAGCGGTGGTGTTTGCAGGTGTTGTAGCTTGAGTCACATCATCGTCATCCTTTTTAGATTCAACATGAACAGATTCGATTTTCTCTGCTTCTCCTTCTAGTTTTGTGGTATTCTTCTCTGTAGTAGTCCCTAAACTCAAAACTAACAAAATTTACTTAACTAGTCCTATTTCATTTCTAAGCTTCAAAGTCTACCATAATCATTAAAAAACTTCAAATAACATCAATGACAACTTTTTAAATCTTTGACAGTTTTGAAAATGGAGGTACGGGTTACTTAGACCTAGTTGCAACAATCTCAAAAACATAAAAATTACAATAAAATGGACTAAAATGATCTTTCAATTTAAAAGTCGAACGTTAAAGCTTTCATGAGAGTTTTCTTCTTCCTTTGTACAGTTAGCTGAAGAAGATGAAGAATTTTTGCATTTTTCTTTCTTTAATTTAATATATATATAGTAAGATTAACCTTAGTTATCCTAATTTAATTAATTAAAATTTTAACCAATTCACTTTAATTATAATTAACACATTTAGTGGATGAAAGTCATCCACCACCACCAATTGATATAGTTTGAAGGGTCCAATTGCTCAATTGGTCCCTCAATTAATTAAAATTTCTTAGCGATTAACTTTTATCACTTTTGCAATTTAGACTTTTTTCCCTTAATTAATACAACAAACTTCAATCCATTTATAAAAAAAAAACTCCAAAAATATTTGATAAAAATATTTACATGCTCAGTTTATGAAAACGAGGTCCCAGTGCCTTATTTTCCAAAACCGCTTGACTTTTGGCACGCACCACTTATACCTTGACTAATTGACCAATTAATAAAATCTATTAAATTAAAATTCAATATTACACTATATTTAACTCATAAATATTAATTAAATAAATCTATATACTCTCTCGTCAAAATTGTGGTGCTGAAATCACTATTTTTGACATTATTGAAAAATGGTTTGTTACATCCATTGTGTGGACCAAAATGCCTTTAGCTCGTAAGTGCTTCCTGTACAGGACTAATGTTGCGACACCCTAGTCCCTGTGTTGCAACATCAAAGGCAGTATGCATGGTTTAGGGGTAGCTTCAGGGGTGTGTCGTGACAACCCTTGCCTATGTCGCGACACCCAAGGCAGTATAGCAATCTTAACATTCTGCTCCCTATGTTGAGACATTAAACTCTCTGTGTTACCACATAGTGACCAACTTTGATGTTCTTATGCATTTGAATGGTCTCCTGCACACTTACTAAGTACATTAGATTGCCTTTAGGCCTCACTTGACTCTTGAGGTCAATAAAAGACTCAAAATGCACATTTTATTGAATTTAACTAAACTAAGTAAACATAAATACGACATGCTAAACTTGCATCGTATTCAAGCTCCTCAAGCACGAAAACTAGTTTAATCTGCTACACCAAATTACGAGAGATTAAACTCCCTCACACTTAAGTCATTGCTTGTCCTTATGCAAAGCAAGAAAAAAATAGAAACATAAAAGACGACCCTAGAACAAGTATAATACAAAGATTAGTTTTGGAGTACATAACTAGGCATTTTCAAGTTGACACATAATCTTGGCATGATATATAAACAATTTACCACTTTCAATATCAAACACCTAAGTTCAGTATATTACAAAGTACATAGGCATTAAGGTTTTAAAACATATGGCTTTATCAACAAATCATAGAGGTACTTTGATTATCCTAGTAGAATACAAACAGTTGTAAATGCAGTTACTTAATATGATGTCAATTCATAAATAAGTCTATCTAGGTCACATAAGACTTTTTGGCTTGTAACGTTCCGAGGCTTAGGATAGGAACCATCAAAATAGTTTCAAGCACGAAAATAGTTTGGCACGTCCTATTGCTCCCTATTCACCCCTTTAGAAACCCTTTCTCACTCATCGCCTGATTTCTCCTTCTCTCACATTTCTTATTTCTCCACGTAAGAAGTCACAACATAATATAGCAATTACGGCTAGCTCACTAGTTTTTGTGCATCAATGACTAAGTTTTTTTTTTAAATTTTGTGACTTTGACACTTTTTGTTCTTTTTCATACATCTCACCCACAATGCTTTTGTTTTTTACATACTTTTCTACTCGTTTTGATTTTCTTTTTGAATTTTTCTTGGGTTGCACATATTGGCTAACTTATAATCACTACATCACACCAATCCTTCCTATTTCACTCTGTTTTTACAAAATCTGCCATGACATATCTACTTAACCCTCAATCAATGGCCAAACGTCTATAGTCATGTTGTTCAGGACCAAAGAAAAAGGGTAAATATAAATTAACATTTTAGCTCAAGTTTTGTATGAAGGTTCATCAAAAAGTGTTTTCTGGCTCAAAATAGGTACTAAGGATGAATAAACAAGGTTAAGTTTTTTGCTCTAGGTGTATATCAAATGATGCCTTAGGTCATCCCTAGGTATCTCAATATTCACAAATTTAATCAATCAAATAATCACAAATTCAACTATTTATCATACATACTAGCATGCTCATTTCCCTAAATTCTCTATATCATTTGGTATATTCAATTACTTACTACTTATTTACAGTGTAATATATAGAACTTAGTAGTCTAATAATACAAAAAATCAAATTATTTACTATCATGACTAATTTATAGAAAACACAATCAACCTATTTACATGCTCCTAAACAATCACTTGTATTTCTACAAGCTCAAGCACACATTTGACAAAAAGAAAATTAAAAACAAATTTCCTATGTTACCCCCAACTCTTTATATAACACATTGTCCTCAATGTGTAGCCCTAAAAAGATGAGGAAAGAAGTTACCCGAATGATCGTGGTAGTTTTGTACTTCTATTGGTGGATGATCCCTTCCAATTTTTGTTGAAAGCTCATAATCTTTGTGTCCCTTTCATGTGGGATTCCTACACAGAAAACTTAAACTAGGAAAATAAAACAAATAACAATCTATTGTTAATCCTACTACTAAAAAAATTATCTAAAATTAATTATGGTCTTGAAAAAAAATTTTGGTTCAATCCTCCTCTTTCTCTTTAGAAGATACTCCCCATTCCCTTCTCCTTCTTCATCATTGCTTTCTTCCTGCTCCTCACTCTTTTGCTCCTCTTTCGCATGCTCTGGATGTGTCGTGTCAAACATGTTTGGAGAATAATTAGGTATTCCCATGTTTCACCTTGTAAATTCTTGAAGAATAGGACACGTTTCTTGCATCCATCCTATCATTCCACTGATTTTTGCACTACTTCTCTCGCTATTTTCTTTTCTAGATATCAATTTTTCTTTTCTTTTGAGTGAGGTCGAGACTTCCATATTTTCTTTTCTCATTTGGTTCCAATCTATGATCTGCTTTCAGTTGAGTTCTACGTACTGAGTTTACATAAAATATCCTATTAAGCTCTTTGTTAAGCGCATGAATTGCTCGTTCTATTCCATTGGAACCTTTGCACTCTTGCAAAGTATCATCATGAGATGGGGAAAGAAAATCCTGACCTTCTGGCCACTAACGCAACACTTTATACTTTAATGGATCCATTGCCCTATGCATATTTGTTTCTTCTATAAAATGCCATATAATAAAATAGCTCGAAATGCATTGACATTAGAAACATTAAGAGCAGGTTTAATTCTAGTGCAAATACATTGCATCCACATTTTAGCTATTGGAAAATTATAGCCTGATTGAAATTGGTCTGTAGTCCAGCGTTTAGCCAGAGGTTTCATTCACCTCGTTTTTCAGTTAAGTATTTAACAATACTTTCTATATCGACATCTTGAAATCTCATTAAGTCAGTATTTTCTAAATAGTTAGAGTCATAATATGGTACATCATAATATTTAAAAATCTTTTTCGGGGAGAATGACACATCCTTACCTCTCATTGTTAATGTTTTCCACATGACACCATGTGGTCTCCGGGTTTCCTCATCCCTAACAGCAGCATAAAATTCTTGTACAAAAGGAATAAAAATATTTTTATTTGGGTTTGTGCAAAAACACTTTAATCTATGATACTGTACGAAAGACCAAATTTCATTATAGAGAACCATTGATGGTTTTAATTGCCTTTCCTAGGTAAAGGTTTTTCCTTGAAGTTCGAGGAAATATTTTTTAGCATTATAATTTTGAAAATTTGGAGGATTTAAAACTGTTGGTGGTTCTTGTGGGCTTGTTTTTCTAGATTTCCTAGCCTGCTTAGTTAATGTAATCATAATCTAAATATTAACAAGATATCAAGCAATTTATCCAATGAAATAGTAGACATAATCTAAAAATTTTAGGGTTTTAAAAATTTAAAGGTTTTGAAAGGTTTAGAGTGGGTTTTTTTATGCTTTAGGGTTAAAATAAGAAGTATTTTACTAGTTACAAATGGATTAAAACAAGTGAAAAATCGGTTTGTTGCGCAATTGGGTCAGGTAGACCTTGCAAAAAATTGTAGCAATGTCACGACACAAGGATTTCGTGTCACGACACCCTTTGTAGGATGCCAATGTTGTGCCATCGGGGTTCAATGTCGCAACACACTTTAAAATTTTGAAAACCTGGGTAAAATGTCCTCTGTGTCATGACACATGGGTGATGTGTTGCGACATTGAGACATGTTCTCGATTCTACTGATTCTGGTTGAGATGTCACGACACGGAGGTGTTGTGTTGCTACACCGACTCTGTTTTTGTCTAAACTTCCTATTTTCAGTGTGTCTTAATTTCTATTTAAACAAAAATTTAATAAAAATTAAAGTCTAAACTACCGGTTAGTTAAAATAAAATAATATACATAAAATTAAAATTAAATTAAAAATGTCAAGTTTTATTGTCGGATTCATCCGTCAACTCAATTAGTGTACCCGTGGATACTTTTTCTATTTCATTTCTATCAGTGTTCGTCCAACATCCATCATGCCATTCACCTTCCTCCACTTGTCTCATTCTTAGAACTTGCTTTTTCTACCTGCACTGATTATAGAGAACACTTCCCCTAGCTCAGGGTAATTAGGCATTTTTATAGATATTTCAAGACATTGCTTCCTTAAAATTTTCCCTATTTATCTCATTCTGCTGGTGACCACATTTAAAAATTATTATCTCACCATTGATCATCATAGTTAATTAATTGTTTTCCAAGTCGATGGTGGACCTGGATGCTGCTAAAAATGGTCTACCCAACAAAATGGGTATCTCATGGTCCTCTTCAAAATCTAAGATAATAAAATCATTCGGGATGATAAAGCTCCTCACATCGACCAACACATCTTCAAGTACTCCTCTTGGCCGTACTGAAGACCTAACAGCTAACTGTAGTGTGATCTGAGTATTTTTAAGCTCCCCTAACCTGAGTTTTCCATATATAGATAAGGGCATTAAATTAATACTGACTCTAAAATCACATAGAGCCTTGCTAAAATGTACATCCCTTATCTCTATAGGTATTGTAAAACTTCCCGGGACTTTTAGTTTTGGGGGCATCTGTTTGGATATTATCACAATACATGAGGTGTTTACGTTATCTTGCTCTTATGTTTTTAATCTCTGTCACCTAGATGATCACCTTCGGACGTACCAACGTCCAGAGTAGAAATCCTACACAAAATTTATGAAAAGGTGATATCCATAAGTATACGAGTTAGATATAGTTACAACGGAGTAGATTAGTACTCCAAGGATCATCATACCTAGGGGAGGTGAGCACAAAATTAATTATAACCTAAGTAGAAAATAGATCTAATTAGTACTTTAATTGAATTATATTGCAATGAAATAAAAAGTAAGGTTTTCTATCTATGCTAATAATAAAAGAAATAAACAAATCACGAGAAATCAAATAATAAAATATATCAAATCTAGGCATGGGTGATTAGCTCACTTCGGTAATCGTAATCAACTATCGCTTCAGGTTTTCTTGTTCAATCAACTAGTTGATATCCTAGTAGGATCTTCCGATCTTCAACTAGGATAACGAGTTGGCAAGAACTACTTATCTCTCGACCTCACAGTCCAGACCAGTTCAGGGTTAAGGCGTTCACAAATAGACTATACAAAATTTTGATTAATTTCCACCTTAATGACTTCCTAGGGTTGTCTGGCCTAGGTTTTAGGTTCTTCATTTCCTAAAAAACTGACCAGCGAAGAGAACCCTACAAAATAGATAATTAATCATACTTCCACTTGCTAATCCCCTACAAGAATATTAGTTCATCATGGATCTCATAAACAATAGAAACTTGATAGAAAGAGTAGACATGAATAAGAACTCAAGAGTATAAAGTTGAGAAGAAGCCTAATATGTATTAGAATTGAATGTAGAATCCTCACAGATTTTGAGTATGTTTCACAAATCTAATTTCTTCCATAAAAGCAAATAACAAAAACTGAAATAAACCTAAATCCTAATAAAAGAGAAAAATTGTTAAACTAAGCCTTATTGGATAATATGTTTGGATATAATAAATTAAAGTGTTTTTGAATAAAAGTAAAGTTGAGCAATTTCATAAAATCAAGTTGAAATGGTTTCAATTGAGTTTGGTATCATTTTTTTAGGTGGTACCGATACCACTTAAAGAAATTATCAATACCCTAGTGTTCGTATCGATATTTATGGACATATTTTGAGATTTTTTCTCAATGGACCTTTTGCATGTCTAATGATGTTTTCACGACCATTGATGTGAGTTTAGCATGTAAAAATGGTAACTATCTAGAATGATTGACTTAAAATCTATACGAACAATAAAATGATGGAAATTTTGTTTAAAATGAGCTTTCTACTGGATGTATGTGACATGAGACAGTGTGCGACATCCCGTATTTGGGCTTAGCGATCAGGCCGGGTATAAGGTGTTACATTTGGTGGTATCAGAAGTCTAGGTTCATTAACTCTCGGATCTAGGTGATTATTGTATGTTTGGAGTTTCAAAACTCATGAGTCTAAATCGCTCTGTTTTCTTGAAATGGTTGACGTAATCCTGATTGAATTGCATGTGGGGTAGGAATGGGAACACATTGCCTTAATCTTAAAGTTTTCTTGCAGGAATGAGACTTGGATCATTTCCCTCGCCACTCACACCGTTTATTTGTTTGTATGTATGTATTAGATTAGATTCGATATGCCTCATAGACGTGTTAATGTTAGAGCTAATGGTCAAGAGGATGGTACATCTTCTGCACCTCTTGTGCCTCCGCGTAAAGTGAATAAACCTGATGAAGGTATAGGCCCTCTAATGGAAGCTATGATTGGAGCGTTTTAGTGGATTGCTAGTGATAATCTTGCTCCTACACTTGCCAATCCTGTACTTGTGAATCATGGGTTGCCGCTTGAACGTATTCGGGCGTTGGATGGTAAGGAATTTTCTGGAGTGAAGGGTACTGATTCGACCATAGCTCAGTATTGGTTGAAAGGATCCTCGAGCAGATGTCTTGTTGTAACAAGGGGAAGTTGGGTTGTGGTGTGTCCTTCCTCGACGGTGAGGCTCATCGTTGGTGGAATACAGTTAAGAGAGATATTGTTTCTGATAGGTTAATGTGGGGTTACTTTCTCGAGGTTTTTAAGAGGAAGTTTATGGATGAGCAGTATATAGAGGCTCATAAGTGTTAGTTTCAGGTTTTGATTTAAGGTGATCTGTTAGTAGCTGATTATGAGGCTGAGTTTGTAAGACTTAGTTAGTATGCTTCTAATATGATACTTTCTTAGAGGGATTGTTGTAAGAGGTTCTAATTTGGGCTTAATTGTGAGATTCGAGTTTATTTGGTAGCTCAGAATGTGGAGATGTTTGATGAGTTAGTTGAGAGAGCTAAGGTAGCTGAGGAGACCCTAATCGAGATGCCTTGTTTGGTGGTTACTGATTCTGGTAAGAGAGCTTCTGTTGGTGCATCGAGTAAACTACCTAAGAGAGGGAGTGATAGTTATAGTTCTGGTAGGGGTACGAGACGTAGGTCTCAACTGAGTTAGTCCAGGCAGTAGAGTAGTGTTGTTGTTAGTGCTATTGGTTCGACGAGAGTTCTTAGATGGCCGCTTTATGCACACTATGAGTGTATGCATTTTGGAGAGTGTCGTAAGTTCTCAGGTGGATGTTTTAAATGTGGTTTGAAGGAACATTTTTTGAGGGATTATCCAAATAGAGTTGAGGTTTTACAGACTCAGAGTTTGGCACCTGCTTCTGTACCTGCTAGAGGTCGTGGCAGAGGTAGTGGGAGACCAGTTGGTTAGTGGATTGGATCTCATACTGTTGCTACACAAGTTGGTCTAGAGGTCCAGCTCGAGTTTATGCTGTTAGGGAGCCAAAAGATTAGGATCCGACTGATGTTATCGTAGATTCTACGAGATAAGCAGTTGTATGCAAAATTAAGTAAGTGTGAATTTTGGCTTAAGGAAGTGGCGTTCTTAGGTCATGTTGTTTCGACAGAAGGGATTTGTGTGGATCCAAAGAAGATAGAGGCAATCTTAGAATGGAAGTTGCCTAGGAGCATTACCAAAGTTAGGAGTTTCTTGGGTTTGGCTGGGTATTATCGAAGATTTGTTGAAGGGTTTTCTCTTATTATTGAACCCTTAACGAAACTACTTCTGAAGGATGTAGTGTTTGAATGGACTGATGCTAGGTAGAAGAGTTTTGAATAGCTTAAGGCTGTTTTGATTAAGGAACCTGTGTTGATTCAACCGGAACCTGGAAAAGATTTTGTAGTTTAATGATGCTTCGTATTCAGTTCTTGGTTGTGTGTTGATGAAAGAGGGAAAGGTTGTGGCTTATGTTTTGAGGCAGTTGAAGACTCACGAGCCCAATTATCCTACTCATGATTTGGAGCTAGCTGTTGTGGTTTTTGCACCTAAGATTTGGTGTCATTATTTGTATGGAGAGAAGTGTGTTATCTGTACAGATCATAAGAGCCTTGAGTACCTCCTCACGCAAAAGGAGTTGAATTTAAGGCAGAGGCTTTGGATTGAGCTTTTAAAGGATTATGATTGTGTGATAGAGTATCATTCTGGTAAGGCGAATGTTGTTGTTGATGCTTTAAGTAGAAAGTCGATGTTGGATTTAAGCGCTATGTTTGTGCGCCTGAATTTAGCTAGTGATGGTGTCACATCCCAAAAACAGAGTTAGTTGAAATTGGGTTAATGAACCTAGAATGGTTACAACTAAATTTTTATTTAGATAATCTTTTGCTTATTTGATAAAAAGTAAATATCAATTATAGTGATTGAGTAGTGGTGGAGCTGTCCTTGATGATCTGAGTTTGAACCCCTTTGCTCTCGTTAATTTTTATTTGATACAAATTTGTTTTAAAACCTTAGCAAATGTCATCCCATATTTTTAGGTTTTACTTGCACAAAAATGAACACAAGGAATTGTTGTGGCTTAGTGGAAGGAAGCTTATTAACTATCCTAGAAGTCTCTAGTTTGGAAGTCTTACCTCTATAATATTGTGAAGTAGAGAAGGAACTAAACCTTTGTTCCTTTAATTGTTGCTCGATCTCAATGGCTTTATGAACTGCTTCTTCTAAATCAATCTATGTTTGTAGCCTTAATGTATTAGCTATTGGCCTATTTAAACCATCAATAAATCGAACCATAGTTGTTTCATCATCCTCCTCTACATTAGCTCTCTGAATGAGCATTTCCATCTCCTTAAAGTATTCATCTACCGTCCTACTACCTTGAACAAGTCGTCTAAGTTTTGTTTTAACCTCTCTATAGTAATGAGGCGGAATAAATCTTTTACACATGACTTGTTTCAACTCATCCCATGTCATAATCTCATGTTCATAATTCCTATGACTATTTACCCCAAGTTGAGTCCACCAACCTAATGCATAATCTGAAAATTCTAGTTTTTCTAACGATACTTTTTCATCATTCGGACATTTATAATAGTGAAACATAATTTCAATTTTAGATTCTCATTCACAATAAGCTTCTGGATCATTCTCACCATGAAATTGAGGAATTGTGAATTTTGGTTTTGCCAAAGAGGGTTGTCCGCGATCATGAAAGTCATAGTCAGTTCTACGGACACGTCTAGGAGCGTGCCTATGAGCACGAGGCTGGTTATCCACATCATCTTTAATTGGACCCCGATAATGAGGCTCTTGATCTAATCTCATCTCATTGATAGTAGCACTCAATGTTCGAAGTATGGCATTTGTTTATTTGAGTGCAGCAGCCTGTTCATCTAACTGTTGTTGGAACTCTTTAAATTTATCATGGACATCATTATGGTGATTATTCTCATCATCGACTTGACCAATTCTAGGCATCTTTTTTTTTTCTTTTGGAATACCTGCAAAACAAACACTAAACACTCAAAAAGGAAAATCAAATTCTCAAAGAGGTAGAATTCAGTCTTGTGAGTTCTTTAGTAGAGTCTATATCAATCAATTAGAAAGTGTATGAACCGTAACTACCAAAGAATCCTAATTGCACTAGGAGTCTAAAAAGTGATGAGACACCAATTGATTTGTGTCGCACCGAGGAAGAATTGTGCACACTTTTAAATCCTACTAACACAAGAAACAAGAAGGTATTAGATAGTGTAAAGGAAGAATAAAAGAAAAACAAATGAAAACCTACAGCTAAGAATCAATAAAAATTGCGGACACCCGAAAACTAGAAAAAGCAGCGGAGTAACTTGACAACTTCGTTCGAGGTGTTCCTGATCTCCAAAATTCATAAAATTTAAATTAGAATGTCCTTAAATATTGTATATTTGATTTGGAAAGTTTTGGCACTAAACTTAACCCGCTGAATTTTTTAAAATTTTTTATTTGATTTCATCTTTTTCTATTTTTTTGACTTTTTCTACTGATTTTTTGCGGGAAATATTTTTTAATATTCTATCACAGTGCCACAAATATGCATATAAAATTCAGACCAATCGAACAACGTTTACCCACTCAAATGAATTTTTTTTCCAAAAATTTTTCTGGGTAAAAACTGCTATATGCTGTTTTTTTAAAGGAAATCAGCTTAGAAATCAACCAAGAACACCCAAAACGCCAAAAATCTGATACCAAATGATAGAGGGTTGCGCTCAGACAAGGATCGAGCTTGTCAAGTCACGGGAAAGTCCTACGAAAGCTATAGACACTTGGGCTGTAACGAAAACAGAAAATTAACCTTAGAAGCAAAAGATATATAAAGAAACACCCCAAAACAAGAAAGAACCAGCCAAGAGCCAAAACACTTATTAATAAGGTTTCTTAGAAGCAAAGAAAACGAAATTTAACTTCAAGAAAGAATCCAAAGCAGAATCTGACAAGGAAAACAAAAATAGAAAATTAAACTCAAAAGACCAAGAAAACCAAATTGAAGTAGAAGTAGGATACTTGGGCAGTAAGAAAGATTGAAAAAATTATGAATAAAGGTCATTTTTTGATGCCAAAGAATATTGCAAAATAGATTCTTGAAGCTTGGAATGGCTGAAAATGCAACAAGAACAATTAAACCAAGTTAATCAACAATTCGGCACAAACAAAAATAATTAAAGAAGACCAAACAGCAAGAAAGTTAAAGAAAGTCCTAAGAAGCCTTGAAATCAAGAAATATTTCACAACTCCCTTCAAACGGCTCTAATCTACTCTCCAATGTAAAAACACGGAAAGAAGAAGGTTGAAGATGGCTCCCACAATCAAAAAGATTGTTAAAACTACTTTTAAAGAAAACTCAAGAGAGAATTCTTGGAGAAACTCAAAGAGAATTTTCACTCAACAAAAATCTGAATTCAATGTAATGTGTTTAAGGGTGGCTGGCCAAGCCATATATATAGGCCTTCTAACTACTTTCCTAGCCCTACTAGGAAAACTAAAAAAAACCCTAATTGTTGACTTTCAAGGGGAATTTCGTCCAAGGCCTTTAAATGGGCCTCTTGGACTGAATTTTTACATAGAAATTTTCATAAAGTCTAAAAATTAAAACTAAGTATTTAAAGAATTAAAATTTTACAAATTGGGTCACTTTGACAATTTGGCCTGATTTTCAACAAGTCTAATTTAAACTTCTTGGTTGGCTTGGAACATCTTATTGGGTCGTATCTTCAAGAACTTAGGCTTGTAATTCGTTCTCTCTTGAAATTGGTTCATTGATGCTCGTAACTGAGATCCAATGCGCTTTACCTGCAAGATTCAGTTTCTTGGACCAAGATTTCCAAGATTTCAAATCTTGATTTTCTTGATTCTTGAAATTGCTCAAAACAGCAAAATTGGACCAGATTCGGTTTCTTAATTTTCTTGAAAACAAGAAAGTGAATCTTGATTTTCTTTTTCCTTTTTATACGCATCTAAGGCCTTGCTAATGAAGTCTTGAACGGATCCATTTAGTTTCATACGCATTTTTCTGGCCTTTGACCTCGTTATTGGGCCTTGTGGTAATTTGAGCCCATCACATTCTTGAACTTGAGTTGGGCCTTTGTGACTCGTATCAAAGAATCTGATAAGGAACCAAATAGTCCTCAACCAGCTGAAGGAGCTGAAAACCCTGAACCTAGGGTTGAGCCTGAAGAAGAACCTGTCAAGCTAAGTGTTGAACCTGAATATACAACTCCCATGCCGACTTCTGCAAGTACTTCAAGGAAATCAGAGTTGTCAATTTTGATGGATATATGCAAGTTCATGCACAATCAGCAACAAACTTACTAGAAATATGCAAAAATTAGAGATGATTCAATTCAGAATACTTTTAAAAATATCTCTAATACTTTTTTTCCTGAGTTCCCAGATGCTATCTTTGAGACATGGAAAGAAGAGACTGACGGTGCAAGCGAAGATGGAGCTAAAGAAGACAAGGGGATTCTTGTCTTGTTATTTATTTAATTATTTTTAGGTCTTTAGGAATTTATTTCTTTAGTAATTAGGATTTAATTTTTTCAAAATAAAACATAGCAAGCATGAATAAATACTTCTTTAGAAAGAAAATGAGTAAGTGAAGTGACAATGGGAATGAATATGTCTAGGATTAGGTTATTAGGAAAGACTTGGTATTTAAGCAGTCTTAATGATTGACCTCTCTTTCTTTACAACCCTACCTGGTGTTCAGTTTTCATTCATTATTTTATTCTCACAATGAGGACATTGCTTCTTTTTAAAGGGGGGGTAAGGCAAATTGCTCAAATTTTTAAAATTTTCAAGCATGTTTCAAATCATTCTTTCATAAGTATGTCTTAATAAATGAGTATTTAGAGAAATTTATTTTTAATAAGATAGCTTGTATGCAAGCATGAATGATGATTTTATATGAGTGATTGTATGTTATCATGAAAAATGGAATGTTTTTATCATCTTAGTCTTAGGTAATGTTTGCCATGAAAACTTAGTTTCTCTTGAGATTAGACATGCATTAGTTTCTCTTGAGATTAGACATTCATGAAGGTTTATATCTTTAGAATTGACTTAGTAGCTTTCTTGAGGCGAAATCCTAGGGGACATAAAAATCTAAAATGATATAGGCACCATTTTTCTTTGGATCGTTTGAGCCTTTTCAAGCCCACCTTATGATATTAGACCCTGAAACTATAATTTTGAGCTTAAAGTCCTATTCATTGTAATGAACCTACATTATAAGCTAGTACCATCTTTTTAAAATTATCCTAATTTTGTGCACCTATCTTAACTAAAGTTGTCTTAGGAATCAACATTTGAGAAAATTTTCATAAAGATGTATGTGCTCATACTTAAAAAAAACACAACAACAACAAAGACAAAGAAAGAGTGAAGAAAATTTTACTCAGTCTCCAAAAAGAAAATGTATGAGTATGAGTTCAAAATAACTTTGGGGGAGTTCCACAAGTTCACTTGAAGAAAAAGGTTGAATTTTGAGAAATCCAAGACAAGTTAAAGGTTAAGATTTTGAAACCAAAATGTCTCATCTCTTAAAATCCCCACCTTTAACCGAGCCCCATTACAACCTTATAAAAGACCAATTGATTTGATGATTATGTCACCTACATTAATGGAGAGGAAGTATTAAGTTCAACATGTGAAGATCATAAATAAGCCTTATGATTGTTTTGCTTGATTGATGAGAAATTGTGTTGAATGAAAAATATTATCTATGGCATACATGCAAACTATGATTCATGTTGGCATATCTTGAAACTTATAATAAAATATTAAAAATGTTTGTGTAATAGGTCAATTTTGGCGTGGGCCCAAAACAAAATAAAACCAAAACCAAATCAAATTAAATAAAGGCCCAAACCAATAACCTAACCCAACAAGCCCAAAATAAAAAATAAACCCTAGCCCAAAAAGAAAAATGTTACAAACAACATTTTCTAAAACCCCTAGCCAGCCTAAGCCATTCTGTCGCCGCACGCTCTGACATCTCTGTCACCTGCAAAGAGCAAAAAAACACGCAAGCAGAGAAGACAACGATAAAAAAACAAAGTAGCAGAAGCGAACAACAGAAAAGAAAACAAAAAAGAAATCTTGTGTTTCGGCTATAAAAGCCTAGATCTAATGTTTGTAAATTTCTTTACACACATTCGAAAATAAAAAATAGAAAAAAACTTTAAGGTGATACTTTCATTTGTTTCATTTTTGTTTTATTTTCTTTTATCATTTTTTTTCTTTTTCATTTCGAAATAACATTAAATAAAAAAGGGAGACTTTTTACCTTTATCATTGTCGCCAGAGAGTATTCGAGGCTAAGGGGCTGCATTAGAGGAGAAACTTTTCAGTTTCATGACTGCTGTATATGGCAGTGCTAATACCGACGACCAGCGATGCCCCGAAAGCCCATGCCCAGAACCCTAGGTCGGAGAAAGGGAAAGGGGAAGAGGGTGAGAGAAAGTGAGAGAATTTTTAGAATTTTTTTTAAAAAATGAGTGATGGAATGATTTTTTTTTAAAAAAATTAGCTTTTATAGGTTATACAATGCGACGCCATTTAGGGCTGATCCCAATAGCCCTAAAACGGCATTATATTGGTCCCTGCCCCCTCTAACCCGCGCGTCGACCCAACCCGGAAGGCAAATCCGCGTGTTTTTGCTTCAGTGAGCTATTTACGCTTATAGTCCTTCTGCTTTTCAAGTTATTTTAATTTAATCCTAATTTCACTATCCTTTCTTTTCAGAAATTTCACCATTAAATTTTATCCCCTTTTCAAATTAGTCCTCATTTCTCTGAGTTCCTGGAGAAAGGACAGGTGTCCTGGGGGTTGGGATTATTTCTCGTTTAGCCCTCATTTGTTTTCACTTTTTTTATTTTGGTCCTTTATTCATTCATTTTTTTATCCTTTAATTTCATTTAAGTTATGGTTTAGTCCTATTTTTTTACACCCTTTGTATACTGCTTCTTTTTATTTTCATATTTATTACTCCTTTTATTTTACTCATCTACTTACGTATTTACTTATTATTTATATACCATTCATTTTTTTTATTTGTATGTTATTCCTTCATTTTTTTAATATTTGAATTTTTCTTTATCTTCTTCCATTAAATACTTACTCTTTGTTCTTTTTTTCTTTGAGCCTTTATTATTATTACCATTTTATCATCTGTTTATCTAGCTATTTATTACTTCTTTGTTTTTATACCTATTTAAAATTAAATCACCTACATTTTTATTTTTATTTATTTGCACATTTATAATTATCTATTTTTCCTTTATTATTTAATTAGTATTAGAATAGTAATTAATACGATTATCGCCATTATTATTTGGTGCATTATTATTATTACAATTATATTGTAAATATTATAATATTCCTTTCTGTATTATTCTACCCACATAGCCATTTCACACTATTTCACTATCATTATTCACTAAGTATGACCCTTTTTTGTTTTAACCGTCTTTATGCCATAATCGAATAAACTAAACATATCATTTTAAACGTTACATTAATTTTTACCCAAATTCATAAAAAAGGGAAAATTTTCAAAAATAAGGCAATTTTCTGTATTTGGAAATGCGAGAAGTCGTGCTCTAACTTACTGGGTTTCGATTTTTTTCTCGTTGAACATAAATGACCGAATATCATTTTAAAATTAAAATACATGAGTCTTGAAATAGAAAAAATAAAAGAAAAGCTTATTCTCGAGGACTTGAGGTGTTGTATTCTAACTTACTGGACGTGACATTTTGTTATCTCGAGATAGAAGAGTCTTTAACATACATTTTGATTTATTTAAGAAATTTTAACACAAAGAGGGATAGTATTTTAAACTCTTTTCAAGTTTTCGACTCTAGACATTAAAACATTAATTAATCAGTTAGGTACTAATTTTGGGCATTACGAGGGTGCTAATCCTTCCTCGTACGTAACCGACTCCCGAACCCGTCTTTCTAAATTTCGTGGACCAAAATCGTTGTTTTAATAAATCAAGTCGTTTATTAAAAACAACCACTTTTCGAGGTGACCCGATCACACCTCATCAATAAAAGATTGGTGGTGACTCCCATATTCATTTTCGTTTTCAAAATTAAAGTCGACCCCGTTTACAAAAAAAATGGTTTCGACAGCTTGGCGACTCCACTGGGAAAATAAGAGAGTCAAGCCACAAATTGATTATTTTTTGTCTTTTTGTCGAAAATTAATAATTTGGTTTAAAGTTACGATCCTTTCATTGCATTTCATTTTTGTGGTTTTCATCATTTGGATATGTCTTCTTTTTGGTTCAAGATTCTTAATATACTTTTGCACATTGCTTTACATGACCGCTCGATGATACCCTTTTAAGTGGGAGTGAGAAATTGTTCCTTCGTGAGGTCTTCACCTCCGTGCAAAATAGTGGATCGCTTTCGGGATACATCCGTACCTATGTCTTCGTGAGATTTTCATCTCCATGCAGCCATAGGGAAATGTATTCCCCTGAACTGAACTCGTTCCATATGAGCCTATAATGGGTGAGGATCGAGGAATCTGCTGGTTCAGGTACCTTTACTTTAGAACCAAACCGCATATAGTGAGCCATAAGAGCCTACCCTAGATGGAACCACGCCAAATCCCTAGTGGTCATTCAAATAAGTGCTCTTTTGTATTTTATATTTTTGTACTAACGTGCTTTCTTTTGGTTATGATTGAATTACATTTTCATCACAGAAAAGAGGTGTTGACTCACGTTCAGTTGCTAAATAGAGAGCTGGTCATGGAAAATGGATTTCTTGATAAAGTGAAAGATAATGCGGTCGTCCGAATATGGTCCAAAAAAATGTAACGAGGAAAGGGTGAGATTCTGATGAATGAGTACGTGACTTTGCTACGTTGCCCGAGGATTCAAGCTGACAAAGATTATTCAAGAGCAGCCAACGTTCCAACTTTCTTAAAGAAGCTAATGAGCATCACGAGGATAAGTGAAAGATGGATCGCGGCTTTGATCAAGCAAAAAGGAGATAGAGGAGGCACCCCTTTGAAGAGTTCGCGAGATTCGATCTTAACATACAGATATGAGGAAAAGGATCAATTTCTTCACTTTGAGTATTAGGGTAAGGCCGTATATGTATCCATTTTATGTAAAAAAATTGTTTTCTAGTAAAGTTGTTCTAATAGAATTGAATAAGAATCAACACCTCTTTTTGAATTCATGCATCTGCATTGCATTTCATCATATGCATTAAATTTTACAAAAAGACCCTAATTAATTAGAATTATGGCAGTTACCCTGGAATATCGCTACGGTACTCGTAGCAAAACTAAAGCAATAGACCAAAGATTAGAAATATTAGAACAAATGCAGAAGGATATGAAAGATTAGATGCAGGAACAGTTAGCTAAAATTCAAACAAGACATGAGGGATTAGATGCTAGAATCCCAAAGAAGTATGATGAGCCAATTAACGCAGTTACTAACCGAAGGGCTTGAAAAAGGGAAAGGGCCAGTGGTCAACAATGGGGATGATAATGAAGCCCCCATCGATCCCCCAAGTTTTACCCCAACAAGCATCCGGGCCCAACCAGACGCGCATCAACAAGGGGGACCCATTACTATCAGACCCCAACAATATCAGACTGGTACCTCGGCACCAATCAATTATTCGGCAGGCTCAGGTTCCAATCCGGGGAACAATCCAACCAATCCTTTAGTTCCTGACTTAGAAGAAATGGCATAAATAGACAAAGCAAGGGTGGAATTGCTAAAACAACTCGAAGATCAGTACAGGTGGTTGGAGGAAAAACTCAGAGCAATGGAAAATGCCGATTACCATTGCGGGATTGTACCAAGGATCTGAGTTTGGTCCCAGATCTAGTACTCCCGCCGAAATTCAAGACTCTAGAATTTGAAAAGTATAATGGGACTAGTTGTCCAGAAGCTCACATCACAATGTTCGGCCGAAGAATGACAGGATACGTTAATAACGATCAATTATTAATTCATTGCTTCCAAGATAGTCTGATTGGGCTGGCTGGCAAATGATACAACCAACTGAGCCGTGCCAAAATTCACTCATGGAAGGACTTGGCACAGGCTTTCTCGAAGCAATATGGCTACGTGACAAACATGGCGCCCGACAGAATCACACTGTAGAATATGAAAAAGAAGCAAAGTGAGAGCTTCAGGCAATATGCCCAAAGATGGAGAGAGGTAGCAACACAAGTCCAGCCACCACTTTTGGAGAAAGACACCACGATGCTTTTCATCAACACTCTGAAAGCCCTATTCATTAACCCCATGTTGGTAAGCGCTACCATGAGCTTCTCAGATATGGTAATGTTTGGCAAGATTATTGAAAACACAGTAAGGAGTGGGAAGATAAAGACGGGAGAAAGCGTCAAAATATCAACCCCAAAGAACAAGGAAAATGAAGTGAATAACTAAGCATGTATAATAAAGGGTATTCCAAATCAGTCACTGTAGGCCAACCAAGGGCCGTAACTACTAGCGATCAAGGCACCTCAAGGAAAGAATCCAACTCGAGGCCAAACACAGAAAGACTCCAGTTCACACCTATCCCAATGACATATAGAGAGCTATATCAGAATCTGTTTGATGTGCATGTGGTATCTCCGTTCTACTCAGAACCCATACTACCTTCATTCCTGAAATGGTATGATGTGAATGCCCAATGCGAATACCATGCGAGAATAATAGGACACTCAATTGAAAACTGCACTACATTTAAAAAGTTAGTTGAAAGGTTCATCAAGATGGGCATCATGAAGTTTGACGATCCATCAGGACCTAATGTGGCAGGAAATCTTTTACCCAGTTATCTAGACCCAGGGGTAAACGTGATAATTGAGAATTGAGGAAAGAGAACCAAAACCAATGTTGCAGAAGTAAAAACCCCCCACTGAAATGGGTTTTGAAACAAATGATAGACATGAGACTAATCATTCAGAAGTCAGAGAAAAAACCAAAAGGGATGAGAAGCTACTGTGAGTTCCACGCTGAAGAAGGTCATGAAATCTAGGAGTGCACTGAATTCAAAGCCTTGGTGTAGAGCCTAATGGATAATAAAGAGTTGGAATTCCTTGAAGAAGTCAAAGGCCCGGAAAGAATGTTGGGGAATTTGAACGTTAACGCAGTACCCGAAGAGAGAGCTGGGGAAAATAATTTATTAGGCATTTGCCCTTACACATCTGGGAGTGTTTTGAACAATGGGACTGTGGAAGAGATCCTTGAATTTTTTAGACCTAATTCAGAGTAATTTCCAAAACATGCTTATTGCTCTAAGCCTAGGAGCAATAAGAATCCTTTTGTAAGATAGGCTTATGTCCAACATCTTTATTTCAATAAAATGTATCTTTGTTTCTCACTTCGAGCAAATATTCTTTTATTGTTTCCATTTCATTCATAATCATACTATACAGATAAATATTCTTAGATTCTTTTATTCTTTGGATCTTCCTTCGTCCCTATTAGAGGTCTCCAGATATCAATGAGTGACACTGTTATTAACTCAGAACCTTCTTTTGAGCAAGATATGTGTCCAGAGGAACCACAGGACTTTAAAGATGACCGAGATTGTAACTTATCTCCTAAATTTTTATGGATGGTAGAACAAGATGAGAAACAGATCCTACTTTACAAAGAATCGACAAAATCCATGGTCTTTCTCTATGTGGGGCATGGGTGTCATTGGGTCAATTTTGCCAAAAGCTCCTAGCGGTCATCGATTCATCTTTGTGGTCATCGATTACTTTACTAAATGGGTGGAAGCTACTTCATATGCCAACGTCACAAAGTCGGCATTCAGTAAATTATTGAGAAAAGAAATCATATGTCGGTATGAAATGCCAAAAAAGGATCACATCTGACAATGCACTAAATTTGAACAACAACACGATATCAGAAGTTCACAGTCTGTTCAAGATTAACACCATATCGCCCCAAGATGAATGGTGCAGTAGAGGCAAAAAAAAACCTCAACCAGGGTAATGCCTTTCTCATTGGATTATCACGATTTTGCCCATTAAAGTTGAACTTCCTTCTCACTGAGTGTCAGCTAAGCTGAAGATGGATGAAGCAAAATGGATCAAACTCGATATGATCAAGTGAACTTGATTGAAGGAAAGAGGTTGAAAGCTATCCGTCATGGTCAAATGTACCAAAACGAATGACGCGAGCTTATGACAAAAAGGTTCACCCTAGAGAAATCCAAGGGTGAGGTCTAATTTTGAAAAAGATCTTTCCATTCAAGAGAACTTCAGAGGAAAGTGGATGCCAAACTAGGAAGGACTTTATGTGGTAAAGAAGGCCTTTCCTAGAGGACCTCTGGTTTTGACCGAGATGGAAGGCAAAGAATCTACCTAATCCTGTGAATTCGAATTCAATTAAGAAATACTTCATTTAAAAAAAATAAAAAAGTAAAATGCAAAATAAAAGGAAAAAGGAACGAAGAGAAAGAAAAGAAAGAAAAAAGAAAAAGAAAAAGAAAAAGGAGAGGCTAAGGTAAAAACTTGCAAAAGGCGCCTTGAGACCAAAGAGGTTTTAAATTGAAAACCCAACCTTATCTCCCTAAAGTTGTAGCAGAGCAAACTGAAGACAGCGAATCTTATTTCCCCGGCATTACAATCGAACAGATTAAAGCTACAAGTTATGACAGATTTTATCTTCCTGAAGTTGTAGTGGATTAGATTGAAGCCACCAGCCTTATCTCCCTGAAGTTGCAGCGGAGCAGACTGAAGACAGCGAATATTAGTTCCCTGGCGTTGCAGTGGAATACGTTAAAGCTACAAATTATGGCAAATATTATCTTCCTAAAGTTGCAGTGGAGCAGATTGAAGCCACTAGCCTTATCTCCCTAAAGTTGCAGTGGAGCAAACTGAAGATAGTGAATCTTATCTCTCTAAAGTTACAGTAGAGTAGACTAAAACCATAAATATCGTCCCCCTGAAGTTGCAGCAGAGTATATTGAAGCTACAAGTCGTATCTCTCTGAATTTGTAGTGGAGTGGATTGGAGCAACAAGTTGCAATGGACTGGAATAAGGTTACTTGAAGAAGAGAAGCACCGAAAGAAATCAAAATCCTGTCAAACCAGGCAAAATTGGCCCTTTTAAAGTTTTTGCTCCATTCTCGTTACACGACAATGAGCAAAGAGGGGCGGTTGTAATAGGCCAATTTTGGCCTGGGCCCAAAACAAAATAAAACCAAAACCAAATCAAATTAAATAAAGGCCCAAACCAATACCCTAACCCAACAAGCCCAAAATAAAAAATAAACCCTAGCCCAAAAAGAAAAATGTTACAAACAGCATTTTAAAAACCCTAGCCACCCTAAGCCTTACTGTCGCTGTACGTCACCTCCTCTGCATGCTCTGACATCTCTGTCACCTGCAAAGAACAAAAAACATGCAAGCGGAGAAGACAACGATAAAAAATAAAGCAGCAAAAGCGAACAACAGAAAAGAAAACAAAAAAGGAATCTTTTGTTTCGACTATAAAAGCCTAGATCTGATGTTTGTAAATTTTTTTTACACACATTCGAAAATAAAAAACAGAAAAAAATTTAAGGTGATACTTCATTTTATTTTATTTTTTATTTTATTTTATCATTTTTTTCTTTTTCATTTCTGAATAACATTAAATAAAAAAGGGAGGCTTTCTACCTTTATCGTCGTTACCGGAGACTATTCGGGGCTAAGGGGCTACGTCGGAAGGGAAACTTTTTAGTTTTCTGACAGCCGTATATGGCAGCGCTAACACCGGTAACTGGAAGCACCGTGGTGGCCTATGGCTGGAACCCTAGGTTAGAGAAAAGGAAAGGGAAAGAGAGTGAAAGAAAGTGAGAGAATTTTCAACAAAAAATTAAAAATAAGGGATAAAATGATTTTTTTTTAAAAAAATTAGCTTTTATAGGTTATACAATATGACGCCATTTAGGGCTGATCCAATAGCCCTAAAACAGCACCGTATTGGTCCCTAGCCCCTTTAACCCGCGCGTCGACCCAACCCGAAAGGCAGATCCACTTGTTTTTGCTTTAGTGGGCTATTTGTGCAAATAGTCCTTCCACTTTTCAAGTTATTTTAATTTAATCCTAATTTCACTATTCTTTCTTTTTAAAAATTTCGCCATTAAATTTTATCCCCTTTTCAAATTAGTCCTCGTTTCTCTGAGTTCCTGGAGAAAGGACAGGTGTCCTGGGGGTTGGGATTATTTCGCGTTTAGCCCTCATTTGTTTCTCTTTTTTTATTTTGGTCTTTTATTCATTCATTTTTTTATCCTTTAATTTCATTTAAGTTATGATTTAGTCCTATTTTTTTACACCCTTCGTATACTTTTTTTTTGTTTTCATATTTATTACTCCTTTTATTTTACTTATCTACCTACGTATTTACTTATTATTTATATACCATTCGTTTTTTTATTTGTACGGAATGCGGGAGAAAGGAAAAGAACAAAGTACGAAATGAAAGGAAGTTTATTTCTATTAGCCTAAATTCGCAACCTTTGAAGCGGACCAATGAGGATAGCCATCATAGAATGTTGTTAAAGCTAGTATTAGATGTTCTATTGGATCAACGAGAAACTTTTATTTGTAAGTATTGTAATAACTACCATTTGAGCGAGTGTTGGAAAAGTTAGGAATATGCCTAAGAAGTGGGTCCGTTGAGCATGTGTTAAAGATTGCTCACTTCATTCTTTAAGTTAAATGCAAGCTTCAACTCAAAAGTGGAATTAGAGGTTGGTTTATGCTACTAGACGTTGAGAGGATTGAGACTCATCTGGCATCAATGAAGGTATTGTTACCATCCATTCTAATTGTACCTTGCACTAATTGAGGATTGGTGTTACCTAAAAAGTTTGTTGTTAATAGTGTATTTGTGAAATTGAGAATTTGGGAAGGAGGAAATCATTAGTGATATTTCAATAGATAGTCCCTTGAGACAATCCATGTAGTAAATGGAAACTCCATTGGAGATTTACGGTGAAGTATTGGAACAACAATGGATTCAGAGTTGCGCAACGAAAGTGTGGTGTTTGGTTTAGAAAGAAAATTTAGGAAATTTTTGGATAATTTAATTGGCTTGACAATAGGAATTTCGAGGACGAAATTATTTTTATGGAGGGGAGAGTTGTCACATTCCAAAAATTGGGTAAGTAGAAATTGGGTTAATGAACTGAGAGTGATCGCGGTCGAATTTTATTTAGATAATCTTTTGCATATTTGATAATAAATAAATATCAATTATAGTGATTGAGTAGTGGTGGAGTTGTCCTTGATGATCTGAGTTTGAATCCCTTCGCTCTCGTTAATTTCTATTTGGTGCAAATTTGTTTCAAACCCTTAGCAAATATCCACCCATATTTTTATTTTTTATTTGTGCAAAAATGAACATAAGGAAGTGTTGTGGCTTAGTGAAAGGAAGCTCATTAACTATCCTAGAAGTCTCTAGTTCAAACCCTCATGCTCTCTCATATTTTTTAATTAAATTTTTGCACACAATTGGCATTTGCATTCAAGCCTTGTTTTCCACCCCCTGTTGCTATATGTGGAGAATTCCTTTCCTCCTTCAGCAACTCAAACTTGTTGTCTGTAGTGAGACACATCCCCCTTTTCACTCATTATTTCACTACCTTTCCAAAATCTCCTCTCTTGCCATAAGATTGTGATACAATGAACCTGGTCATGGTTGACCAAGCTACACACATCCTTTGTGCCTTCCACCACCCACATTTGCACCATAATCTTCATTTTTTTTTATTTTCTTCATCTTCTTTTTCTCTCAAATAAAAAAAGAACCACCACAACCAAGCCTTCCAAACCCTCAAAGCTCTCCTAACCACCGTAGACGCTACTGCCCATTTTCACTCCTCCTTCCTTCCACCACCGTGATCGCTGTCTCAAATCACCGCGAGTCTCCTCCTCCTCCACCTATATTCTATTTTTTTCTCCTCTCTCTTTTCTTCCAATTGTAGTGACCGAAACCCCCTCCTTTTAATATTTTCTCACCACCATCGGACCATCGCTCCTCCATAGTTAGACCACCATCGAGCCATCACTGAGCCATTATTGTCAGACCACCATCGCTACCGCTGTCGGTGACCAAATGTTTCCTTTTTTATTCCTCTTTCTTTTACCGATTCCTTAGTGACTAAAACTCATATTTTTTCTTTCACTTATTCAATTATTTTTAGATCACTCAAACAACGATCTCATTCCATTCTCGATCCTTCGATCATCTTGTATTAAATCAAGTGACCAAACAACGTCAATCAAAGAGATCCTTAATGTGATAATGAAGACAACGAATCCAAGTCTTGATTTAAGGATTCATCTACAAGCTTAGATCTAAATGAAATCGGATCTTTAACGTGTGGGATCTAACTCTCATTTTAAGTGAAATATAATGTTATTTACTTCAATAAAATGTTATTTAATTAATTAAATGTTATTTAATTAATTAATTTGTGAGTACATTAAGTACTCGAGTGGAGTTAAAAAACACAATCAAAGGGGAATCCAAGTAAGTGTCCTAAACTATTAAGTGTTGTGAAAATCCATGATTTCTGATATGTGATGTATGTAATGTTGGTCTCAACTCTATGTTATGTGATTTATGGCTAGATTGATATGTGATGATATAAACATGTGATATATATATGTGTATGTTAAGATCCATGTTTTAATATAAATATGCATATTAAAACATGCTAAAGTGAAAATTATGTGATATGTAAAAAAATAAACGAATAGTCAATTATTCTGTCCGTCGATATCCAAGGTAAGTCTATAAGCGTATAAATGTTGTTCAATTTGAAAATGTATAAATGTTATTTGTTGAATTGAATTTTGCGTATATATATGTGTATTGGCTGAATGTGTGATAAGTCAGGAAGTTTTATTTCGTGTTTGATTCGATCGAGATATATTGTCCGACAGCCCCGTACGAACCCTAGGAATTGTTAGGATACATATGTCATGACATAGGATTCTGATATTTGTTTTCATGTAAGACCACATCTAGGACATTGGCATCGAGTTTTGTTTACGTGTAAGACGTTGTCTGGGACAGTG
The DNA here is from genome assembly GCF_007990345.1 of Gossypium hirsutum. Classification (NCBI taxonomy): domain Eukaryota; kingdom Viridiplantae; phylum Streptophyta; class Magnoliopsida; order Malvales; family Malvaceae; genus Gossypium; species Gossypium hirsutum. Next base: position 39,320,729 of record NC_053443.1, read on the forward strand.
GCATCGATATGTGATTATTTGTAAGACCACGTCGGAGACGTTGGCATTGAACGAGCCTTCCAACTATTCGCATATCCTTTTTAATTTCAAACGGTTCAACTGGAAATGTTAAGTGAAGATCGAATGTGAAATCAAATAAAAAGGTTCAGGTATGTACATATACTAAGTATGAAAGTAAGGTAAGTTGAATGATTCAATTATTGATATAATGATACATGTTAATGTGAATTATGTGCAAGTTTGTGTGATTATATACAAATTCAGCCTTGTGATGTTAATATATTGCATAAGGTGAAGACAAAATATGTTAATATACATAAATGAGTATTTGATCAAAAGAAAGTTGGTACAAAGTATACATGATTTGATATTGAAATTATAAAAAATATATATATGAGATTATGATAATTTATCATTATTTACTATGAATAAATTGGGTATATGAATTCATGATTCTTTTGCTTATGACTTACTAAGCTTAAATAGCTTACTGGGTGTGTTCTTGTTTACCTCTATTTTATAGATTTTGGAGTCAATTTATGAGCTCGGGAATCGTCAGCAAAGTCTATCACACAATCGACTAACCTCGGTATTTTATAAGCTGAAATTTTTCTTTGAAAACTATGGCATGTATAGGCTAGCTTTGGAGTTAGTTTAATTCAAAAGTGTTTGTATAAAAGCCATGCGAAAATGGCTTAATTTCCTTGCTTGTGTTCGATTTTGGTTTAATTATGGCTTAAGTCTATTTTGGTCATGGTTTAATCTTATATGGATAGTAATTACATGGTATGGCATAGATATATGGTGATGTTTTGTTCATGTGTTTCAGCAATAAGGTAGATGAGGTATGTTTGATGTATTTTAGTAAGAGTTAAGCTTAAGTGGTTTTGGTTATGTGTCATATATATGTATGATATGATTAGTATGTTTTGTTATGGTGATTTGATATGATTTAACTTAAGTAAATTAGGTATGAGTAATGAATGTGTTAAGGTCATTCGGCTTTGTAATTAAATTATTTGAAAATTCATTATATGGTATGGTTTGTGACTGGGGATGAATAGGTGTTTCGGTTTGAATAATTTGATATTAGATGGACAAGTATTGGATTTATGTTACAGGTATCTATAAGCTTATAATGTATTTTTATATATATTTACTATAAAGGTTTGGTTGTTAAATGGTAAATAATGAATTATGTGTATGAACATATTTGGCTTGTTAAAATATGTGATATGTGTATGGCTTGATTATATAAATATGAAGTAAATAAGGTTTCCTATATGACCGAATAAGTTGTTAATTTATTGGTTAGTGTATGTATTCTAACTATGGTATTTGGGCATGTGAAATAAGTGTAATATTAGTTGTTATTTGTGTTCAAGATGCTTCAAATTATTATAGTTTATGCGCATAATCTTGTGATGAATTAAAATGGCTAAGTATATGATATGTTTGGTAATTGTTAAATAAATGAAATTGAATTAATGGATGTCTTAATGCATGCTAGGTATGGGATGATTATATGTTCGAATATACATTAGTTATTTTGGTTTAGTTGTAATGGCAGAGTATGCAACTTTATTATGCTTAAATGGTTCGGTATATATACTTTGAATTGATTATAAAGCATGTAAATTTGGTATACAATGATTTGTCCTTTGAGTTCAATAATGTTTTAGGCATTCGAAGGCCATGCATTTGAATTTCATACGATTCGAACTTTGTTTTAATGAAGCATGATTTGTATGTGTGAAATGATTTAAAATATATATATGAAATGATTTAGAAAAATTTTATAAAGAAGATTATATTGCCTAGTACTTGAATTCAATTGAATGTCTGTTCTGAGTTGTGTTTTGTTAGGTAATACCTCATAACCCTAATTCGGCGACAAATTTGGGTTAAGGGGTGTTACATTTGATTGGTATCAGAGCTACGGTTTAGTCGATTCTAGGATTAACGTAGAGCGTGTGAGTCTAGCTATACATGCCAAATTTTATACTATGATAGTGTGCTGACTTCTGACATCTGAAAATGTGTTTTTGTATAGTAATGGATCCCGATCGAGCCGTAACTAATGATGTTGAGAGTATAGTGCATGCTCCCTCAAAAAGGACAGAGCCGGTAGATTCTAGACCGACCTCGAGTAACCAGGAGGGTTGAAGCTAAAGAAGTTCTTTACCAAATGATGAACGACTGGTTTACTCAATATATCCGGACTAATCCAACTGCACAACAACCTCCACCCCTGACTAATCCATCTTCGATACCTGTTATACCTCAAGTGTGTGATCCGTTGAAATTTCTTAAGCCTCCTATTGATAAAATCTAAAAACATGGGGCTGAAGAGTTCAGAGCCACTGGTGATGATGATGCTAAGCGAGTTGAATTTTGGGTCGATAATACTATTTGAGTGTTTGATGAGTTATCTTGCACCCCTAACGAGTGCTTAAATGTGCCATTACTTTGCTACAGGACACTGCATATCACTGGTGGAATACACTAGTATCGGTGGTTCTGAAAGAGCGAGTGACCTGGGAATTCTTTCAGACTGAGTTCCGTAAGAAATACATCAGCCAGAGATTCATTGATCAGAAATGCAAGGAATTTCTTTAATTGAAACAGGGTCGGATGACAGTGACAGAGTATGAGCGAAAATTTGTGAGACTCAGTCGGTATGCCCGATAGTGTGTTTCGACTGAAGCTATAATGTGTAAAAGATTTGAAGATGGGCTGAACGAAGACAGTAAATTGTTAGTTGGCATACTTGAGATAAAAGAGTTCGTAGTACTTGTTGAGCAAGCTTGCAAAGCTGAAGAGCTTGGGAAAGAGAAAAGAAAAGCTGACTTTGAAGCTAGAGATTCACGTAAAAGACCATTCAGTAAGTCATTCTAGTCGAGCTCAAAGAAGTTTCGAGATGATACTAGCCGTTCAAAGGGTACTGTGGGGGTATTCACGATGGGATCAGGATAGACCACCTGTGAGCTCGAGAGCTACCTTAGTAGCTAGTGTGGTTAATGTCAGATCAAATCAAACCGAGTGTAAACATTATGGTAAACAAAATCCTGACAGTTGCAGATTGTATGATAGGGCTTGCTTTAAATGTGGATTGACAAATCATTATATTCGTGAGTGCCCGAAGTTGGCGGAGCAAAATCCGTTCCAGAATACAAGTTTGGGTAACACTGCAGCTCGAGGTAAACCAGATAGAAATATAATTAATATTAGTAGCAGTCAGAGAAGTACCAAAGATACAGCTGTTAGATCCGAGGCTCGCGCACCTGCCAGATCCTATGCCACTCGCACACGCGAGGAAGCCTCATCCCCAAACGTTATTACTGGTACTTTCACTCTCTATGATACTAATGTTATTGCATTGATTGATCCTAGTTTGACTCATTCATATGTATGTGAGACTTTAGTATCCAGTAAGACTTTGTCTGTTGAGTCTACTGAGTTTGTAATTAAAGTATCGAACCCCCTAGGCCGGTGTGTTTTGGTTGACAAAGTGTGCAAAAATTGTTCGTTGATTATTCGAGATTCATGTTTTCTGGCTAATTTGATGCTATTACCATTCGATGAGTTTGATATAATTTTGGGTATGGACTGGTTAACCATGCATTATGTTGTTGTAAACTGTAAACGAAATACTATTAATTTGCGGTGTCAGAATGATGAGATTATTCGAATTGAACGTAATGATCTGAATGGGTTACCGACAGTGATATCCTCGATGTTAGCACAGAAGTATGTGAGAAACGTTTGCGAAGCTTACTTTGCCTATGTACTTTGCATATGTACTTGATAGTAAAGTGTGATAGGGGCTTCAGTATTCTCGAAGATAGATTTGAGATCTGGCTACTATCAGTTGTGAGTTAAAGATTCTGACGTATCAAAGACTGTTTTCCAAATGAGATACGGACACTATGAGTCTCTGGTAATGCCTTTCAGACTTCCTAATTCCCTTGTTGTTTTCATGGATTTGATGAATAGGATCTTCAGACAGTATCTAGATCAGTTTGTGGTAGTGTTCATAGATGACATTTTAATCTATTCCCATGATGAAACCGAGCATGCCGAACATCTGAAACTTGTTTTACAGATTTTGCGAGATAAACAGTTGTATGCAAATTTCAATAAATGTGAGTTCTGGTTACACGAATTCAGTTTTGTAGGCCATTTTGTATCAGTATCGAGTATTCAGGTTGATCCGAGTAAAATTTCAGCTATACTTTATTAGAAATCTCCGAGAAATGTCTCTAAAGTTTGGAGTTTTTTGGGACTTGCTGGTTACTATAGATGGTTCATGAAAGGTTTCTCTATGATTGTTACTCTGATGACAAAGCTACTACAGAAAGATGTTAAGTTCCAGTGTCAGAAAAGTTTCAGAAAAGTGTCAAAAAATATTCGATCAGTTAAAAGCCTTATTAGCCGAAGCTCCAGTATTAGTTCAGCCATAATCGGGTAAAGAATTTTTCATTTACAGCGATGCATCTTTGAGTGGTCTGGGTTGTGTTTTGATGCAGGAAGGCAAGGTCGTAGCTTATGCCTCGAGACAGCTAAAGCCGCACGAAAAGAACTATCTGACATACGATCTGGAATTGGTAGCTATTGTGTTTGCATTGAAGATATGGAACCACTACCTGTTCGATGAGAGATGTTATGTTTATTCTGATCACAAAAGCCTGAAATATTTGATGACTCAAAAAGATCTGAATTTGAGACAACATCGACGGTTAGAGTTGTTAAAAGACTACGAGCTTGTAATTGACTATCATCCGGGAAAGGCTAATGTTGTTGCTGATGCTTTATGTCGAAAATTGTGACAGCCCAAAATTGACCCTAGTCGGGAAGTGGTTTCGGGACCACAAAACCGAGTCTTATAAATAATTAAAGATTATATTCTGTGTTTATGATGTGCGTAAATGCTTGTGTGATAGTTCCATACTTTAATTTGGTCAGTGTATGTGGAATTTATTAGTAGGGACTTATGTGAGACAATTTAGAAATATGCTAGGCAAGTGTTCAAGTGGCCCATTAATATATGTGGGAAAGTGTTTGTCCTTGCATGTCAAATTAGCCAAATTAAAGCATAGTGGCTGGCCATGCTATGGGTGGAAACATGTCACCAACATGTTATGCTAGTGATGTATGCTAAGAAAAATAAAATAAAGAGCATGATAATTAAACAATGAAAAGGAAGGGTGATGAAAAAAAATGGTCTCATCCATACCCCCCCTTGTTGCCGTGAGTTGAGGAAAGAAAACAAAAAAAAAATGTGTTCATTCTTGAACACCTTTGGCCGAATAGAGGAAAGAAAGGAAGGGGAAGAGCTTGAGAAAATCGGCTATGGTGGTTTGCTAGACTAAGGTATGTTTGATGTTGTTCTTGAGATGCATGCATGTTTTAGTAGTTGACTTGAGTTCTAAAAACCCATGGTTTAATTTTGTGGATTGATGATGATTTTGTGTTTTGCCATTGATGAGTGCTTGAGCTTTTTGATAGTTGTTGATGAAAAGTGAAAGATATGTTAAAGATTAATATGTTAAATTAAGGCTTGGTAAGCTAGCTATTAAGGTGAAATGCTAATGTTAGTATTTGATTTGGTAATAATCTGTTTGGGGACAGCAGCAGTAAGGTGATTTTGGAAAATCGCCATAATTTTAGGAGTTGAATTAGAAGCTGAGTGAATTATGCCATTAAAGCTTGAAGAGTCTATTTTCTTACAAAAGAAACTATAAAAACAAAAGAGTTACCGATCTTGAGATATTTGAAGTATTGTGGGGCTGAGTCAAAATGACTACTAGATTCCCTGTTCTGTTTTTAGGAAATCATTATAAATTGTACAAAAATGATTATAAGATAAAATTTATATGCTTAGACTCCTTAATGAGTCTAGTTTCAAATGAGATCAAATACAACACATTTTGAATTCTGTAAAATGAGAAATTTGATTCGTAGTGAAGAGTGGTCAGAATAGTCAAACAGTGAAACAGGGGAAATTTTAAGAAAAATCTGGTATTGATTGGCCAAGCCAAAAATTCTGAAAATTTTATGGATGGAAGATATACGAGTCTATATTCAGGGAAAATTAACGACTAGTGATTTGGAGTTTTGTAGCTCTAGTTATAAACAATTTAGCGACTACTGCTCAGGAAAACAGCTCGTAGTGAATATGTGATTTTGTTGTAAACATTAATGAAAATTTGCCAATGAGTTATTTATTGACTATTATAAAGCTTACTATAATCTATGTGTGTGAAGGTCAAATCAATATATATATTATTCTGAAAGTAATACTTGAATAGTCGATTAATGACTATTTTAAATTTTGTTGAATTTAAGCTCAAGAGCAAAAGGGAACTAGATCCGATAAAGGCAAAGAAAAGATCACTGAGTAGTCGAGTTGGAACCGTCTTACCCAACACAAGGTAAGTCATTAAGCATGTAGTTGGTATTATTTCAAATGGTCATAATGTTTATGTATTGATGCTGAATGGAATGAATAAATATACATATATATATGCATGTACGTATGTGATGATGAAATTGATGAATGAAAAGAAAAGAGGTAAGATGTACTGAGTTGTTGATCTCGGCACTAAACGTGCGGGTATAACCATTTATGACCATGAGATTGGTGCTAAGTGCGCGGGATTAAATTGTACAGCACTAAGTGTGCGATTTGACTATGTTGCACTAAGTGTGCGAAATGAATATGATGCACTAAGTGTGCGAATTGACCATGCGACACTAAGTGTGCGAGTTTGACTATGTAGCACTAAGTGTGCGATTTGATTACGTAGCACTAAGTGTGCGAGTTGATTATATAGCACTGAGTGTGCGGACTCAATATACATTCGTGAATCATTATGGACACTATGTGTGCGACACTATTGACTCGATCGCGGACAGCGGATCGGGTAAGTGTCTTGAGTACATGGCTAATAGGTGCTATGCTTATACTTGGTGTTGAGCTCGGTAAGTTTGAACCTATGTGACAACTATACTTGAAGTCACGTACATAAAATTTATCGTAGGATGGGTGAAAGGCCGTTTAGTCGTTTGATTGTAACGAAAATAAATTGATTTATGAAAATGCTTCAATGTCCTATTGATGAGTATATGGAATGTGAATGCATGAATTGATATGAAATTGAATCGATAGGTTGGAGGAACTATGGTATGGTTCGGAATGGATGGAGTAATTAGCCTCGTTCCATTTTGTTTTCTCTTGTGATAATGTTATTGATGGATGGTAGTGCATAGCTTATGACTTACTGAGTTATAAACTCACTCGGTGTTTCCTTGTCACCTATTCTAGGTTTCTTGGACACATCTCTTTTTGCGTGATCGGGCCGTCATCGAAGTCATCACACCGGATAGCAAGTTTTGGTACTTTCTTCTTAGTTGGCTTAGAAGAACATTTTGGCATGTATAAGCTATTACGTTGTGTTTGAACTTTGGCATGTAAACTTTAAGCCATGCGAAAATGGCACGAATGTTCGATTGAGTTGGATCAAGGGTAGGCATGAAATGGACCTAGTTACTTTCGTAACAGATGCTGGCAGCAGCAGTGTCATGAGATTGAAAAATCACTAAAAATAGTAGGAGTGGAATTAATTGATGAATAAATTATGTAATCGAAGCTCGATTAGTCTGTTTTCATGTGGAAGTAACAAAAATATCATATGGGCAGTATATTAAGAGATAATCAGATTTTTGTGGGACAGGGCCAGAACGGTTTCTGGATTCCCTGCTCCGACTTTGGAAATTCATTATAAATTAACCAGAGATAATTAGGGGTCGTACCATATATGTATAGATTCCTCTCTGAGTCTAGTTTTCATAGAAACAAACGGCATCAATATTGAAGCGCCGTGCAGGGAGATATCCAAGTCGTAATGGGCAAAGGTCAGTGTAGTCGACCCCTGCAACATGGGAGAATTTGACTAATAAACTGTACTAATTGGCCCGACCAAAAATTCTAGAAAAAAATACATAGATGGGAACATGAGTCTAGTTTCTGGGAAAATTATGAAACTGATTTTCGAGTTACGAAACTCAAGATATGATTTTTAAAACGACTAGTACACAGATTGGGCAGTGTCTGGAAAATAAATTTTATAAGGGGTTAAAGTCAGTTAACACCTCGTGTTCGACTCCGGTGTCGGTTTCGGGTTCGGGGTGTTACATTTGATTGGTATCAGAGCTATGGTTTAGTCGGTTCTAGGACTACCATAGCACGTATGAGTCTAGCTATACATGCCTTAATGTTAATGTTTAAAAGGGTGATGACTTCTGACGGTTGAAATGTTTTTGTTTTGATTAGTAAATGGATCCCGGTGTAAAAAGAACCCTAGCGGATGACGTTGAGAGCGTAGCGGCTGCTCCTGCACAAGGGACGCCGCCTGTTGAACCTCAGTCCTCTGCGAATAATCAAGGTGAGGGGGCTAAACAAGCCTTCTTTACCATGATGAATGAGTGGGTCGCGCAATATGCCCAAACCAACCCGGCTGTCCAACAATTCCCAAATTTGAATAATCCACCCCAAGAGCCTGTAATGCCATCAGTCGCTGATCCTGTGAGGCTGAGTAAGCCACCTGTAGACTTGATTAGGAAGCGTGGGGCCGAGGAGTTCAAGGCCATAGTAACTGATGATGCCGAAAGGGCCGAGTTCTGGCTTGATAACACCATTCGGGTGTTCGATGAATTGTCATGCACACCTGACGAATGTCTAAAATGTGCTGTATCTTTGTTGCGAGACTCAGCCTACTATTGGTGGAGGACCTTGATTTCCATGGTCCCGAACGAGCGAGTAACTTGGGACTTCTTTCAAACGGAATTCCGAAAGAAATTTATTAGCCAACGGTTCATTGATCAGAAGCGTAAGGAGTTCTTGGAACTCAAGCAAGGCCGTATGACTGTATCTGAATACGAACATGAATTCGTAAGACTCAGTAGATATGCCCGGGAGTGTGTAGCTGATGAGGTTGCTATGTGCAAAAGATTCGAGGAAGGATTGAATGAAGATTTAAAGCTACTAATGGGTATTTTGGAAATAAAAGAATTCGTAACACTAGTCGAACGAGCCTGCAAGGCGGAAGAACTTGGAAAGGAGAAGAGGAAGGCTGAATTTGAAGCTAGAGATTATCGTAAAAGATCGACGGGTAAAGCTCCGTTCTCAGCTGTAAAGAAGTTCAGGGAGGACATTAATAAGTCGAGGGCGACTGCGGGAATTTCCATCAGGGCAAGACCATCGATGGGCTCCCGAGCTACTTCGGTAGCTAGTGTGGGCAATAATCGTCACGAGAAACCTGAATGTCCCCAATGTGGAAGACGACACCTAGGTGAATGTTGGGGCAAGTCTACTAGCAGGGCCTGTTACGGATGCGGTTCGAAGGACCACTTCATTAGAGATTGCACGGAGCTGGATGAGAAGAATAAGATTCAAGGTGCAAGACCTAGTGGAGTGACATCTAGAGGTAGACCACCGAGAATTTTAGGAGGCAGGGGTGGTAGTCAGAGGGGGGCCTCTGATACGGCCGATCGAGCCGAGAACCGTACTCCTGCTAGAGCATATGCCATTCGCGACGAGAGGAGGCATCCTCCCCCGACGTCATCACTGGTACCTTCACTCTTTTTGATACTAATGTGATTGCATTGATTGACCCTGGTTCTACTCATTCATATGTATGCGAAACCTTAGCAACCAGTAAGACTCTACCTGTTGAGTCTACTGAGCTCGTAATTCGAGTATCAAACCCTTTGGGTCAATGCGTACTTGTTGATAAAGTGTGTAAGAGATGCCCTCTAATAATCCGAGAATCCTGTTTTCCGGCCGATTTGATGCTTTTGCCGTTCGACAAGTTTGATGTTATTCTTGGTTTGGATTGGTTAACCGCGCATGATGCGGTTGTGAATTGCAAAAGCAAGACTATCGATTTGCGGTGCGCAAATAACGAAATAATCCGAGTTGAGTCTGCGGACTTAAGGGGGTTGCCAGCTGTAATATCAGCAATGTTGGCCCAGAAATATGTGAGGAAAGGGTGCGAAGCATACCTCGCGTATGTACTTGATGACAAGGAGTTAGAAAAGAAACCCGAATCGGTGCCGGTGGTTTGTGAATACCCGGGTGTTTTTCCTGAAGAGTTACCGGGTTTGCCACCTGTTCGGGAGGTAGAGTTTGGTATTGAGCTTGTACCTGGAACTACGCCAATTTCGATCGCTCCGTATCGTATGGCACTAACCGAGTTAAAAGAGTTGAAAGCTCAGTTGCAAGAATTGACGGATAGAGGTTTCTCTCGACCGAGTTTCTCACCTTGGGGTGCACCAGTATTGTTCGTGAAAAAGAAAGACGGAACCATGAGGTTGTGCATTGACTATCGTCAACTGAATAAAGTGACGATAAAGAATAAGTATCCGTTACCGCGTATTGATGATCTGTTCGATCAATTAAAGGGAGCATCGGTGTTTTCAAAGATAGATTTGAGATCGGGTTATTATCAGTTGCGGATTCGAGATTCGGACGTACCCAAAATTGCTTTCAGAACGAGGTACGGTCACTACGAGTTCTTAGTGATGCCGTTCGGGCTCACTAATGCCCCTGCGGTGTTTATGGATTTGATGAATCGGATCTTCAGGCCGTATTTGGATCGGTTCGTAGTTGTGTTTATTGATGACATCTTGGTCTATTCAAGAGATGAGACCGAACATGCTGAGCATCTGAGGCAAGTGTTGCAAATTTTGCGGGATAAGCAGTTATATGCTAAGTTCAGTAAGTGTGAGTTCTGGTTAAGAGAGGTTAGCTTCTTGGGTCATGTGGTATCCGCATCGGGTATTCGAGTTGACCCGAGCAAAATTTTAGCCATACTTAACTGGAAGCCTCCGAGAAATGTTACCGAAGTCCGGAGCTTTCTAGGGCTCGTCGGTTATTACCGACGATTTGTCAAAGGTTTCTCGATGATAGCCACACCAATGACGAAGCTACTTCAAAAGGATGTTAAGTTCGAATGGATGGAGAAATGTCAGAAAAGCTTCGATCAACTGAAAACTCATTTGACTGAAGCTCCAATTTTGGTGCAACCCGAATCGGGTAAAGAGTTTGTCATTTATAGTGACGCATCCCTACTTGGGTTGGGTTGCGTATTGATGCAAGAAGGTCGAGTTGTGGCCTATGCGTCAAGACAATTGAAGCCACACGAGAGAAATTATCCGACCCATGATCTCGAACTAGCCGACATTGTGTTTGCATTGAAAATATGGCGACATTATTTATTTGGTGAGAAGTGCCATGTGTTTTCGGATCACAAAAGTCTCAAATATTTGATGACTCAACGAGACTTGAATCTGCGACAAAGACGTTGGCTTGAGTTGTTGAAAGATTACGAGCTTGTCATTGATTACCACCCGGGAAAGGCTAATGTGGTTGCGGACGCCTTAAGCCGGAAATCACTGTTTGCTTTGCGAGCGATGAATGTACACTTGTCTGTTCTACCTGACAATGTGTTAGTAGCTGAATTAAAAGCCAAACCATTATTGACTCATCAAATTCTTAAAGCTCAGGAAGTCGATGATGAATTAGTTGCAAAACGAGCTGAGTGTGTTCCGAACAAGGAATCGGAGTTTCAGATTGATGATGATGGTTGTTTGAGGTTTAGAAGTCGTTTGTGTGTTCCAAGGAATTCGGAACTCATTCCGATGATTCTGAACGAAGCCCATTGTAGCCGAATGTCAATTCACCCGGGGAGCACGAAAATGTAAAATGACTTGAAACGTCGGTTTTGGTGGCATGGTATGAAACGAGACATCTCCGACTTTGTTTCGAGATGTTTAATATGTCAACAAGTGAAAGCGGAACATCAAGTGCCTTCAGGGTTACTTCAGCCGATCATGATACCCGAGTGGAAATGGGACCGAGTCACAATGGACTTTGTGTCCGGACTGCCATTGTCCGCAAGTAAGAAGGATGCGATTTGGGTTGTTGTTGATAGGCTGACTAAGTCGGCTCACTTTATCCCCGTGCGTACGGATTTTTCATTGGATAAACTAGCCGAATTGTATGTCTCTCAGATTGTGAGATTACATGGAGTACCTATTTCTATCGTGTCGGATAGAGATCCGAGATTCACCTCGCGATTTTGGAAGAAATTGCAAGAAGCTTTGGGTACCAAGCTGCATTTTAGCACCGCTTTTCATCCCCAAACCGATGGTCAATCCGAGCGGATAATTCAGATACTCGAGGATATGCTGAGATGCTGCATCCTTGAGTTTAGTGGTTCATGGGAACGGTATGTACCTTTGATTGAATTCGCTTACAACAATAGTTTTCAATCAAGTATTAAGATGGCACCTTACGAGGCTTTGTACTGTCGTAAATGCCGTACACCATTGTTTCGGACCGAGCTCGGTGAAAGTAAAATTTTTCGGAGTTGATTTCATTAAAGATGCCGAACAGAAAGTAAAGGTAATCCGTGAAAGTCTGAAAGCAGCCACAGATCGTCTGAAATCGTATGCGGATTTGAAACGAAAAGACATTGAATATCAGGTGGGAGATAAAGTGTTTCTTAAAGTTTCGCCTTGGAAAAAGGTACTTAGGTTTGGCCGTAAGGGCAAGTTGAGCCCGAAATTCATTGGGCCGTACGAAATCTCCGAACGAGTGGGGCGAGTTGCGTATAGATTGATTTTGCCCCCTGAGCTTGAAAAGATCCATGACGTCTTTCATGTTTCGATGCTTCGACGCTATAGATCTGATCCATCGCACATAATTAGTCCATCAGAGGTTGAAATTCAAGCCGATATGAGTTATGAAGAAGAACCGATGCGTATCCTAGCTCGTGAAGTGAAGGAGTTACGAAACAAAAGAGTTCCGCTAGTAAAGGTGTTATGGCTCAAACACGGGATCGAGGAAGCTACTTGGGAAACCGAGAGCTCGATGAAAGAACGATTTCCAAACCTATTTACCGGTAAGATTTTCGGGGACGAAAATTTCTTAAGTGGGGGAGAGTTGTGACAGCCCAAAATTGACCCTAGTCGGGAAGTGGTTTCGGGACCACAAAACCGAGTCTTATAAATAATTAAAGATTATATTCTGTGTTTATGATGTGCGTAAATGCTTGTGTGATAGTTCCATACTTTAATTTGGTCAGTGTATGTGGAATTTATTAGTAGGGACTTATGTGAGACAATTTAGAAATATGCTAGGCAAGTGTTCAAGTGGCCCATTAATATATGTGGGAAAGTGTTTGTCCTTGCATGTCAAATTAGCCAAATTAAAGCATAGTGGCTGGCCATGCTATGGGTGGAAACATGTCACCAACATGTTATGCTAGTGATGTATGCTAAGAAAAATAAAATAAAGAGCATGATAATTAAACAATGAAAAGGAAGGGTGATGAAAAAAAATGGTCTCATCCATACCCCCCCTTGTTGCCGTGAGTTGAGGAAAGAAAACAAAAAAAAAATGTGTTCATTCTTGAACACCTTTGGCCGAATAGAGGAAAGAAAGGAAGGGGAAGAGCTTGAGAAAATCGGCTATGGTGGTTTGCTAGACTAAGGTATGTTTGATGTTGTTCTTGAGATGCATGCATGTTTTAGTAGTTGACTTGAGTTCTAAAAACCCATGGTTCAATTTTGTGGATTGATGATGATTTTGTGTTTTGCCATTGATGAGTGCTTGAGCTTTTTGATAGTTGTTGATGAAAAGTGAAAGATATGTTAAAGATTAATATGTTAAATTAAGGCTTGGTAAGCTAGCTATTAAGGTGAAATGCTAATGTTAGTATTTGATTTGGTAATAATCTGTTTGGGGACAGCAGCAGTAAGGTGATTTTGGAAAATCGCCATAATTTGTAGGAGTTGAATTAGAAGCTGAGTGAATTATGCCATTAAAGCTTGAAGAGTCTATTTTCTTACAAAAGAAACTATAAAAACAAAAGAGTTACCGATCTTGAGATATTTGAAGTATTGTGGGGCTGAGTCAAAATGACTACTAGATTCCCTGTTCTATTTTTAGGAAATCATTATAAATTGTACAAAAATGATTATAAGATAAAATTTATATGCTTAGACTCCTTAATGAGTCTAGTTTCAAATGAGATCAAATACAACACATTTTGAATTCTGTAAAATGAGAAATTTGATTCGTAGTGAAGAGTGGTCAGAATAGTCAAACAGTGAAACAAGGGAAACTTTAAGAAAAATCTGGTATTGATTGGCCAAGCCAAAAATTCTGAAAATTTTATGGATGGAAGATATACGAGTCTATATTCAGGGAAAATTAACGACTAGTGATTTGGAGTTTTGTAGCTCCAGTTATAAACAATTTAGCGACTACTGCTCAGGAAAACAGCTCATAGTGAATATGTGATTTTGTTGTAAACATTAATGAAAATTTGCCAATGAGTTATTTATTGACTATTATAAAGCTTACTATAATCTATGTGTGTGAAGGTCAAATCAATATATATATTATTCTGAAAGTAATACTTGAATAGTCGATTAATGACTATTTTAAATTTTGTTGAATTTAAGCTCAAGAGCAAAAGGGAACTAGATCCGATAAAGGCAAAGAAAAGATCACTGAGTAGTCGAGTTGGAACCGTCTTACCCAACACAAGGTAAGTCATTAAGCATGTAGTTGGTATTATTTCAAATGGTCATAATGTTTATGTATTGATGCTGAATGGAATGAATAAATATACATATATATATGCATGTACGTATGTGATGATGAAATTGATGAATGAAAAGAAAAGAGGTAAGATGTACTGAGTTGTTGATCTCGGCACTAAACGTGCGGGTATAACCATTTATGACCATGAGATTGGTGCTAAGTGCGCGGGATTAAATTGTACAGCACTAAGTGTGCGATTTGACTATGTTGCACTAAGTGTGCGAAATGAATATGATGCACTAAGTGTGCGAATTGACCATGCGACACTAAGTGTGCGAGTTTGACTATGTAGCACTAAGTGTGCGATTTGATTACGTAGCACTAAGTGTGCGAGTTGATTATATAGCACTGAGTGTGTGGACTCAATATACATTCGTGAATCATTATGGACACTATGTGTGCGACACTATTGAGTCGATCGCGGACAGCGGATCGGGTAAGTGTCTTGAGTACATGGCTAATAGGTGCTATGCTTATACTTGGTGTTGAGCTCGGTAAGTTTGAACCTATGTGACAACTATACTTGAAGTCACGTACATAAAATTTATCGTAGGATGGGTGAAAGGCCGTTTAGTCGTTTGATTGTAACGAAAATAAATTGATTTATGAAAATGCTTCAATGTCCTATTGATGAGTATATGGAATGTGAATGCATGAATTGATATGAAATTGAATCGATAGGTTGGAGGAACTATGGTATGGTTCGGAATGGATGGAGTAATTAGCCTCGTTCCATTTTGTTTTCTCTTGTGATAATGTTATTGATGGATGGTAGTGCATAGCTTATGACTTACTGAGTTATAAACTCACTCGGTGTTTCCTTGTCACCTATTCTAGGTTTCTTGGACACATCTCTTTTTGCGTGATCGGGCCGTCATCGAAGTCATCACACCGGATAGCAAGTTTTGGTACTTTCTTCTTAGTTGGCTTAGAAGAACATTTTGGCATGTATAAGCTATTACGTTGTGTTTGAACTTTGGCATGTAAACTTTAAGCCATGCGAAAATGTCACGAATGTTCGATTGAGTTGGATCAAGGGTAGGCATGAAATGGACCTAGTTACTTTCGTAACAGATGCTGGCAGCAGCAGTGTCATGAGATTGAAAAATCACTAAAAATAGTAGGAGTGGAATTAATTGATGAATAAATTATGTAATCGAAGCTCGATGAGTCTGTTTTCAGGTGGAAGTAACGAAAAGATCATATGGGCAGTATATTAAGAGATAATCAGATTTTTGTGGGACAGGGCCAGAACGGTTTCTGGATTCCCTGTTCCAACTTTGGAAATTCATTATAAATTAACCAGAGATAATTAGGGGTCGTACCATATATGTATAGATTCCTCTCTGAGTCTAGTTTTCATAGAAACAAACAGCATCAGTATTGAAGCCCCGCGCAGGGAGATATCCAAGTCGTAATGGGCAAAGGTCAGTGTAGTCGACCCCTGCAACATGGGAGAATTTGACTAATAAACTGTACTAATTGGCCCGACCAAAAATTCTAGAAAAAAATACATAGATGGGCACATGAGTCTAGTTTCTGGGAAAATTACGAAACTGATTTTCGAGTTACGAAACTCAAGATATGATTTTTAAAACGACTAGTACACAGATTGGGCAGTGCCTGGAAAATAAATTTTATAAGGGGTTAAAGTCAGTTAACACCTCGTGTTCGACTCCGGTGTCGGTTTCGGGTTCGGGGTGTTACAAAAATCATTGTTTGCTTTGTGAGTAATGAATGCGCATATGACTATGTCTAATGATGGTTCTATAATAGCTAAATTAAAAGTAAGACCGTTATTTGTTCAACAAATTTGTGATGCTCAGAAAGTTGATAATGATTTGTTAGCAAAGCGAGCTCAATGTGAATTGAGTGTTGAAACAGAGTTTCGAGTTGATACCAATGATTGTTTGAGGTTTAGAAACTGAATATGTTTTTCGAGGAATTCAGATGATTTTGAACGAAGCTCATAGCAGTCGGTTATCTATTCACCCGGATAGTACAAAAATGTATAATGATCTGAAACAACTTTACTAGTGGCATGGTATGAAACGAGACGTTTCTAACTTTATTTTGAAATGTTTAGTTTGTCAACAAGTGAAAGCCGAGCATCAGGTACCTTCTGGGTTACTTCAGCCGATTATGATACCCGAGTGGAAGTGAGATAGAGTTACAATGGATTTTGTATTTGGTTTACCGTTGACACCGAGCAAGAAAGATGCAATCTGGGTTATTGTGGATAGATTTACTAAATCAGCACACTTTATTCTGTTCGTATAGATTATTCGCTTGATAAGCTGGCTGAATTATATGTTTCTCAGATTGTGAGGTTGCATGGAGTGCCTATTTATATTGTTTCGGACAGAGACCCGAGGTTCACATCGCGATTTTGGAAGAATTTGCAAGATGCTTTAGGTATGAAACTGCATTTTAGCACAGCTTTCCATCTGCAAACAGATGGTCAATCCGAACGAATCATTCAGATACTCGAGGATATGTTGAGATGTTTCATTCTCGAGTTTGAAGGTACATGGGAACAATACTAACCTTTGATTGAATTTGCATATAATAATAGCTTTCAATCTAGCATCAAAATGGCACCTTACGAGGCTTTGTACGGTCGTAAATGTCGTACACCATTGTATTGGACGGATATTAGTGAAAATAAGATACATAGGGTCGATTTGATTAAAGAGACTGAACAGAAAGTAAAAGTGATTCGTGATAATCTGAAAACAATATCTGATCGTCAGAAGTCATATCCAGATTTGAAAAGAAAATATATAAAGTTTCAGATCAGAGACAAAGTCTTTTTGAAAGTATCACCATGGAAGAAAATACTCAAATTCGGTCGTAAAGGAAAATTGAGTTTGAGATTTATTAGGTCGTATGAGATTATAGAGCGTATCAGGCCGGTTGATTATAGATTGCTATTGCCACCTGAGTTAGAAAAGATTCACAATGTATTCCATGTTTCGATGCTTTGTAGATACCGATCTGATCCTTCACATGTGATTTGTCCGACCGAGATTGTGATTAAGTCCGATATGACATATGAGAGAGCGTTATCAGAGTTGAGGAAGCAACTTGGGAACCACAGGATACAATGAGAGAGCGTTATCGGAACCTAATCACTGGTAAGATTTTCGGGTACGAAAATCCTTAAGGGGGAAAGTTGTAACAGCCCGATTTTGACCCTAACTGGAACGGTGGTTTCAGGACCACGAATCCGAGTTAGAAAAATATTTTAAAATTATTTTTTGTTTTTATTATGTTTGAATTTACTTGTGTGAAAATTTCGTGCTTTAATTTTGTCGTTTGAGTGTCCGATTAAATAAAAGGATTAAATTTCGTAAAATGAAAATTTAGTGGATATTTCTAAAAGGGCCAAATAGTGGTTGTTCTTTTAATATGGAGGTTTTATGTTGCAATTTGACCATTGAAAAGATAGTGGACGTCATTATGTTTATAATATATAGTTTTTATATTATTTATAAAGGTTATAATACATATTATATTATAATGTTATAATAAAACAAATAAAAGCCATTATCATCTTTTATTTCTTTATCTACTAACCGAAACTAAAGAAAAGAAAAGAAAAGAGGAAAAACCTAGCTATTGGCCATCTCTGAACCTTGATTTAAGGTTAGTTTTTGTTCGGTTTTTGATAATTTTTATGTTTTTGTAATCGTTGCTACGAATACTTCAAGACCCATGCTTGGATTTTTTATTTTGATGAAGATTTTGAAATGTTCCATTGATGAGTTTATGAGTTTTATGATGATAGTTGATGAATTATGAAATATATGTCTTAGATTAATATGTTTTGTCTTTAGATTTTTGGTGAATTTGAGTAATTAGGGTTAAATTGTAAAAATAATATTTTGAGGGACTAAAATGTGAAAAAATGAAATATATGGACTTGTATGGATCCTATGAACATTCGGCCCTAGCATGATATATGCAAATTTTGTGTATTTTGAGTTTTATGCAATAGGGACTAAATTGCAAAAAGTGTAAAATGTCAGGGGCAAAATGGTAATTTTCCCATTTATGTGTTTTTGGATTAAATCAAA
Organism: Gossypium hirsutum; assembly: GCF_007990345.1. Taxonomy (NCBI): domain Eukaryota; kingdom Viridiplantae; phylum Streptophyta; class Magnoliopsida; order Malvales; family Malvaceae; genus Gossypium; species Gossypium hirsutum. The sequence goes on from NC_053443.1 coordinate 39,339,485, forward strand.
TTATTTGATGAATAAAAGGTTGAATGTGAATATGTTTAGATCAAGAACCAAAGAAAACGGAACTGGATCAGAGAAAAACAAAAATAAACGATATCCGAGGTTGGCATTGACTTTTGTTTACATGTAAGACCCTGTCTGGGATAGTGCCATCGATATGTGATTACATGTAAGACCACGTCTGAGACGTTGGCATTGTACGAGCCTTCCAACTATTCATGTATCCTTTTTAATTCCGAACGGTTCAACAGGCAATGTTAAGTGAAGATCGAATGTGAAATAAAATAAAAAGGTTCAGGTATGTACATATACTATGTTATGAAAGTAAGGTAAGTTGAATGATTGAATTATTGATATAATGATACATGTTAATGTGAATTATATGAAAGTTTGTGTGATTATATACAAATTCGGCCTTGTGATGTTAATATATTGCATAAGGTGAAGACAAAATATGTTAATATACATAAATGAGTATTTGATCAAAAGAAAGTTGGTACAAAGTATACATGATTTGATACTAAAATTATAAAAAATATATATATGTGAGATTATTATAATTTATCATTATTTACTATGAATAAATTGGGTATATGAATTCATAATTCTTTTGCTTATGACTTACTAAGCTTAAATAGCTTACTGGGTGTGTTCTTGTTTACCTCTGTTTTATAGATTTTGGAGTCAAGTTATGAGCTCGGGAATCGTCAGCAAAGTCTATCACACTATCGACTAACCTCAGTATTTTATAAGCTGAAATTTTTCTTTGAAAACTATGGCATGTATAGGCTAGCTTTGGAGTTATTTTAATTCAAAAGTGTTTGTATGAAAGCCATTCAAAAATGGCTTAATTTCCGTGCATGTTTTTGGTTTTGGTTTAATTATGGCTTAAGTTTATTTTGGTCATGGTTTCATCTTATATGGATTGTAATTACATGGTATGGCATATATATATGTGGTGATGTTTTGTTCATGTGTTTCGGCAATAAGGTAGATGAGGTATGTTTGATGTATTTTAGTAAGAGTTAATTTTAAGTGATTTTGGTTGTGTTATATATATGTATGATATGATTAGTATGTTTTGTTATGGCGATTTGATATGATTTAACTTATGTAAATTAGGTATGAGTAATGAATGTGTTAAGGTCATTCAGCTTTGTAATTAAATTATTTGAAAATGCATTATATGGTATGGTTTGTGAGTGAGGATGAATAGGTGTTTCGGTTTGAATAATTTGATATGAGATGGAAAAGTATTGGATTTATGTTACAGGTATCTATAAGCTTATAATATATTTGTATATATATTTACTATAAAGGTTTGGCTGCTAAATGGTAAATAATGAATTGTGTGTATGAACATATTTGGCTTGTTAAAATATGTGATCTGTGTATGGCTTGATTATATAAATATGAAGTAAATAAGGTTTCCTATATGACCAAATAGGTAGCTAATTTATTGGTTAAGTGTATGTATTCTAACTATGGTATTTTGGCATGTGAAATAAGTGTAATATTGGTTATTATTTGTGTTCAAGATGCTTTAAATTATAATAGTTTATGCGCATAATCTTGTGATGAATTAAAATGGCTAAGTATATGATATGTTTGGTAATTGTTAAATAAATGAAATTGAATTAATGGATGTCTTAATGCATGCTAGGTATGAGATGATTATATGTTCGAATATACATTAGTTATTTTGATTTAGTTGTAATGGCAAAGTATGCAACTTTATTATGCTTGAATGGTTCGGTATATATACTTTGAATTGATTATAAAGCATGCAAATTTTGTATACAATGATTTGTTCTTTGTGTTCAATAACGTTTTAGGCATTCGAAGGCCATGCATTTGAATTCCATATGATTCAAACTTTGTTTTAATGAAGTGTGATTTGTATATGTGAAATGATTTAAATATATATATGAATTGATTTAGAAAACTTCTATAAAGAAGATTAGATTGCCTAGTACTTGAATTCAATTGAATGTCTGTTCTGAGTTGTGTTTTGTTAGGTAATGCCTCATAATCCTAATCTGGCGACGGATTCGAGTTAAAGGGTGTTACGCACGATGTTACAGATTTTGTGCCTCGATGTATGGTTCGTGAAAATGTTAAGCTAGAGCACTAATTTCCTTCAGGTTTGTTGCAACCGATTGCGATTCCTAAATGGATGTGGGAAAGGATCATTATGGATTTTGTTTCGGGTTTCCCTTTGACTCCATTTGGGCTGTAGTTGATCGGTTTTTTAAAACTGCACATTTCTTAGTTGTGCATACTAATTAGTCTTTGCATAAGTTATTTGAGTTGTATATTGCTGAGATTATTCGTCTTCATAGGGTTCCATTTCAATTATTTCAGATAGGGGTCTACGGTTTACTTCGAGGTTTTGGAAGAGTTTGCAAGAAGATTTGGGATCGAAGCTTAGTTTTAGTACGACTTAACATCCCCAAACAGATGGGTAGTATGAAAGGGTAATTCAAGTTTTAGAAGATAAGTTGCGAAGCTGTGTGATCAAGTTCAGTGGTAATTCAGAGCGATATTTTCCCTTGGCAGAATCTGCTTACAATAATAGTTTTCAAACAAGTATTCGTATGGCACCGTTTGAAGTGTTGTATGGAAGGAAGTGTAGAGCTCCTTTATGTTGGATAGAATTGGATGAGAAACGAGTTGTTGGATCGGATTTAATTCGTAAGATTGAAGAAAGGTAAAGTTTATTTGTGATCGGTTGAAAACAGCATTTGATAGACAGAAATCTTATTCTGATTTGAAATAAAGAGATATCGAGTTTCAAGTTGGTGATATGGTGTTCTTGAAAGTTTCACCATGGAAGAAGGTTTTGAGATTTGGGAGTAACGGTAAATTGAGTTCAAGGTATATTGAACATTATGAAGTTATTGAGAGGATCGGTTCGGTAGCCTATCATCTTAAATTATCGCCAAAACTTGAGCGAATTCATGATGTTTTTCATATGTCTATGTTAAGGAAGTATCATTCAGATCCGTCGCATGTAGTGCCAGTTGAGGAAATTGAAGTCCAAGATGATCTTACTTATGAACGAGAACCAGTTGAAGTTTTAGCTCGTGAAGAGAAGGTTTTGCGTAATAAGAGAGTTTCGTTGGTTAAGGTTTTGTGGTGCAACCACAAGACTGAAGAGGCTACTTAGGAAGCTGAAGAGACAATGAAACAGCAATATCCTTATTTGTTTAGTTTAGGGAATCTCAATGACAAATTTCTTTTTAGAGGAAGAGAATTGTAACACCCCAGAATAAGGCCTAAGAATTTTAGGGGTATTTTAGGAATTTTAGCCTTAGAGTGTTCGAAATTTCACGACATGGTATATTGATAATGTTCTCGATTATAGCTTTTATAAAATCAAATCAATTTTTGAAAATGTGCTTTGGAAACCTTTAATATTAGAAATAGGATTGATTTGTAACAGAGTCAAAACTATGGGCATTTATGTTGCAGTTTTGCCAATTTTTAAAATTGATCCTATTTCTTCCCACACCAACATGTTTTCACAACAGTTTTTCCCCCTTCATTGTGATTGTCGTCCCTTTGATTTCCCTAGGTCTTCCCACTAAATTTTGACTCACAAACTGTGATTCTTCGATTTCTACTATTATCTAAGCCTTAAACCTCCATTAAATATCTTCAAAACACCCAAAAACTCCATTAAATCTTGAGTTTGCATCAAAAGTCCAATTTTTGTCAATCAAAGGAATTTTTTGATTTCTTATGAGTTTTTCATAATATCTAGTCCTTAAAACTAAATTATTAACCCTCAAATTGCATGTTTCAAATAAAAGTAAAAAATTGAGTCATTATTGGTCGATTTCGGGATTTTAAGTAAAAACATGGTTTCAAAATGTTTTTCAATTAGTTTTGATATAATTAGAAGGTTTCTAAACTTACTTTGAAGTTTCATTAAGAATTTCTAATGTTTTAGTGAAGTTTTAGAAAATAGCTTTAAAACATGTCAAAAAATGTTAATACCATGAATTACATAGTTTTGAGCAGTTTAAAGGTTGGGAATTAGCCATAGGTGAAATATAAGATGAACGGAATTGGTTTTAGGCGAAAATACTAAGTATAGACCGAGATATTCGAATTTAAAGTTTGTTATGTTAAAAGTTTCGGTTACATAAGAACTTAGCTTAGGCTTGTGTTTTGGTTGGTTAAAGTGAGTCCATGGTTGCTATTTGACTGTGTTTATTGTATGATTATTATGTGTGAAGCCTTGAATTCATTAAATTCTGCTACGAGTTAAGGAAAAGTTAGTTGAGCTTTTGGCTTTCTGGCAAAAGAATAAAGTGGTTAGTGGTTGGGATCGCTACTCGCAGACACGAATCGTGTGTTATTTGGGAATTTAGTAGTAGCCCAAGCCCCTACTCTAAATTTTGAGTGTAAGTTTTCTTATATCTATATTAGTTTTATGGTTTTATGCTTATATGATAATGAAATTATGCATGGTGATTAAAAGCTCAAATATGTGATATGTGGATATGCTAATTGTTGTGAAAAGTGAAAATGTATACATGATATATATATTTTATACGATAGTGATAGTGTTTTTCAAAAGTTGCTAACATGCAGTGTTAGTGCACGGATAATTGGTAAGAGACATGTGATTATTTTTTTAGATAGTTTGGCCTTGTGATCTTGAAACCATTTGATATAATTGGCATGCCATAGGATTTTGAGTACTCACCTATATGTACAGTGATTTTGGGCATTGAGTCCCTGGGACATGATGGAGGGATAAGGGAATGTGAGCTAAGCTCCATTCAACGAGACATGTGAGGGGAAATAAGGAGAATGTTAGCTATTTGCTACACTTTTAGGACATGTTTGACTCTATGATTCTATATGGTGTGTTGGATAACTGTGTATCCAATGAGTGATGATAAAGCTCACTTTATGTTTCATACCTCAAGTGCCAATTTATCGTTATATGTGACTTATCCGTGAACACCTTAACCCTGGACCGGTCTGGACTATGAGGTCAGAAGATAAGTAGTTCTTGCCAACTCAACATTCTAGTGGACGTATCAAAAGATCCTGTTGGGGTATTAACTAGTTGACTGAACAAGAAAGCCTGAGATGATGTTGATTATGACTACCAGTGCGAGCTAATCACCCATGCCTAGATTTGATATATACTCGACTATTTGATTTCTTGTTTTTCATTTATTTACTTTTCTTTTATTTACCTCCTTATTATTTTTAGTATAATTTATCAAAAACCTTCCTTTAATCCTTCGTACTATAATTTGATTAAAGTATTAATTAGATCGATTTAGTCTTAGATTATAATTCATTTAGTGCTCACGTCCCTTGGGTACGATCCTCGGAGTACTTACCTACTCCGTTGTAACTATATTATAACCTAACCTGTATACCTACGAATACCGCTTTTCCACATCTTTTGTGTAGGATTTATAATCTGGACGTTGGTACATTCAGAGGCGGTTATACATCCCATGTCATGATGGATCTCGATGCCTGCGAATCTAACCAAAAAAGGTGTTGTCGATTGAGAAGGGGAACAGCCAAAGACGAATAGCGTCACTAGTGACCCCCATTTTTTTTAAATGTATCACAAAGCTAAAGAAACCATTTTAAATGTTGATTTGGGTCCTCTGTCATTGTGCCTCTAAACTACAAATTTTTCTGGACCATTTGGATCATGGCCATTTTTATTTCAAAATTTTTTAGCTGTGATGGCTGGCCTTGTGATGCTTCTTTGCAGGTAGTTGTGGTGGCGGTGGTGGTAGGTCTTGTGAGTTAGCTTCATTAATGTCATCGAAAAATGGGTTCTCGTGTGGTGGATTGCCTACAGTATGTGGTTGATTCTGCATTAGCTATTGTTGTTGACGGTTCCTACGTATTAGTCTTTTCGGATTAGTGGTTGGCTTTATAAGTGTTCCGTATTGTGAGTCATACACTGAAACCACAAAGAAAAATAAAAATGTTAGTAAAAACAATAGTATCTATAATTTAGATATTTCCTAATTATTCTATTGAACGTAAAAGTTAAATTTAATCTAGTAGCGTTGCCTCCCCGGGAATGGCGCCAATAACTTGACTGCCTTCGGGCGTACCAACGTCCAGAGTGTGAATACTACAACTAAAAGGTAAGGAATTGAAGCGGTGTCTGCAAGTATACTGGTCAGGTTGTAATATAGTTACAATGAAGTAGGTAAGTACTGTAACACCCCTTACCCGAAACCGTTGCCGGAGTCGAGCACGAGGCATTACTTGACTTAACTTACTAGTTTGAGGCATAAAAATTTACTTTTAAAATTAATTTCACTATTTACAACAAAGCTGTCCAATCCCGTAGCAGTCACTAAATTAATTATAATTTGAGCTACGAAAATCAAAATTTAGATCCATAAATTTTCCATGAAACTAGACTCATATATATTATTACCATAAATTTTTCAGAATTTTTGGTTCAGCCAATTAGTACAGTTTATTAGTTAAAGTCTTCCCTGTTTCACTGTTTGACTGTCCTGACATTCAATCTCATTGTATGATTTTAATATGGTGTTCTAACTTGCTTATACAGAAAATAGACTCATTAATAAACCTATAAATATAAATTACAACTCATAAATATGTTTTTTACAATTTTTAATGATTTTCTAAACTCAGAACAGGGAACTCCAAAAACAGTTCTGACTATATCTAATTAAAATCCACATATCTCAGAATATAAAATTCCTTTTTCTACACCGTTATTTTTCTATGAAAATACACTCAATAAGCTTTAATTCTATATATCATTCACCCTTTAATTAATTTTATACTATCCTTGGTGATTTTTCAAAGTCACGTCACTGCTGCTATCTGAAATCTGTTTCATTGCAAATTTTTACTTTTTCACAATTTCTAGGCATAAACTATCACCTAAGCATACATAATACCAAACGTATTCTTACTTAGCCATTTTAATAGCTAAACATTATCACATGCTAATTAAATCGATATAAATAGAAAGCATGCTAATTAAATCGACAAAATAAAGTAAATGAAATAGCCTGATTGTATTGAAATTAAGCATGAATCCACAGAGTTTGAATGCTTCCACAATTCAGATCTCTTGAAATCAACAAGAACAAATAAAAGAAATCTAAAACCTAAGAATGAAAGAAAACTAAACTAAATTCTACAGAGAGAATCTAGGCTAAAGGAATGATGTCTATAACATGTGCCAAAGGAGCCTATTTATAGCTTTCAGGTGGTTTTCATCCTTAATCCTAGGTTAGTTAACAGCCCCGTGCTTAAAGTTTGATTGTGCAAACTAAAATCCCCCTACTTCGTATTTAATTTTAGTCACAAAGTCATTGTGACACGCCAATACCTGTGTCGTGACATAGCAATTAGTATACTCCTCTTTAGCTATCTTCAGGTGTATGTCGTGACACCCTCAGTCTGTGTTGCGACATCGAAGGCAGACTTGAGTTTTATCCATTTGTTCCCTATGTTGCAACAACGAATCATTCACATGGTTTACATTCCCTCTACGGGAAGGCATTCTTGCTTACTCTAAACATACATGAGACACTGGCTTAGGTAAGTCATCAAACACACTTAACAGGATATCCAACTTATAGGCATACTTGCGAACATAGTTCTCTCTTAACAGACATACACATTAACATAGTTTACCAAAACAAAACTTACTTACTAGGATGGCGAACAGCAAAAGGATGACCGAGACATATTTCCTACAAAAGATACAATTGAACCAAGGCGATGTTGTTCCCAATCCTACCCAAATCAAACAATCACACATACATAACACTTCAACTTATTCACAATACAATGAACTTACATTATCAGCTCTAGCAAGCCTACCATGCTTGATCACATAAATTCAATATCAACACATGATAAAATAACCCTCCCCAATCATGAATATACATGCTTCCTACCTTCCATAGTAACAAAGTATTTTGCATCAAAAAATCTTACCGAAGCTCACATGAAGTGGAAAATTGATGGTCGTCACCATCCCTTTTCATAATCGATAGCCAAAGCTATCCCTTTTCATAATTCGATGGTCTTTACTATCCTTTTTCATAGTTGATGGTCCTCACGATCCCTTTTCATAGTTAATGGTCGTCACCATCCCCTTTTATAATCGATAGCCGAAGCTATCCCTTTTCATAGTTCGATGGTCATCACCATCCCTTTTCATAATCGATAGCTGAATCTATCCCTTTTCATAATTTGATGGTCGTCACCATCCCTTTTCATAGTTGATAGTCGTCACCATCCCTTTTCATAATCGATAGCCAAAACTATCCATTTTCATTAGTCGATATGCCGTTGGATTTTTTCGTCGAGACATAATTTGATATTATAAAATGTAGCATTAAAAACATGCAATTTAACATGCAATTTAAACATACGAACTTACATCGATGATAAAATGAAGAAAAAGGAGTCGACTAATCCGAAGCTTTCTCTTTGCCTTGATCTAAAGCCCTAAAAGGTCTATCTTGCTCTAAATGAATAAACTCAATCAACTTAGTAGCCATTCTATTCAATTCAATCAAAATTCACATTTTTGCACAATTATGCTTTTGCCCCTAATATTTTGATTTCTTTACAATTTAGTCATTAAGCTCGTAAAATGAAATTCATGCAATTTCATCCCTACCCAAGTCTATCCACATTTTATATACGCTCATAGTAGCTCATACATTTCATTTTTTTCACAATTTCACCATGAATATTTCATATTTTTCAATTAAAGCCCTAATTGTCAAATTCATCAAAAATCACTTAACAAAAGTTGTTTATCTAACAACAAAGGTTCATTTTCTTCCATCAAACATCACAAAAAACATGTATGCGTTCATGGAAAAACCCTAATCTTTTAACAGTTTTGCAAATTAGTCCCTGGGCTAGCTAGATTAAGCTACGACGACTCCAAAAACATAAAAATCATTAAAAACGGGGTGAAAAATACTCACATGCAAGACTAGGAGTGAAGGTCAATGGCTTAAGATTCCATGGAGGTGTCTATTTCATAATTTTAGTGGTATCATTCATTAAGGAAAATGATACATATTTTTTTCTTTTGTTTTAATTAGCTTATTTACTAAATTACTTAATTAACCTTGATATATAACCTTTAAAACCACCTAATAAAGGTCCATATTTGTCCACTCAACACATCTATGGTTTATTTACAACATAAACCCATTAACCATTTAATTTCATAGTTATTAAATCTCTTTAGCTTATGGAACTCAAGTTTTTCACTTTTTTGCAAATTAGTCCTTTTTATCGAATTAAACATGCAAACGGTAAAATTTCTTAACGAAATTTTTATACGATACTACTAACATGCTGTAGATATTAAAATAATAATAAAAATATGTTCTCACATAGGATTTTTGGTTCCAAAACCGCTATTTCGATTTCACTGAAAACGGGTTGTTACAACTCTCCCCCTAAATGAATTTTCATCCCCAAAAATCTTACCAAAAATGAGTTTCAGATATTGCTTTCTCATTGCTTCCTCCAATTCCCAGGTGGCCTCCTCTATCCTGTGTCGTTTCCAGAGAAATTTTACTAAAGCTATGCTTTTATTTCTTAATTTGTTAACCTCTCGAGCTAAGATTCTGATTGGTTCTTCGCTATAAGACATATCAGGCTGAATCTAGACATCCACTGGTGATATAACATGTGATGGGTCTGATCGATATCGTCTTCATATAGATACGTGAAACACATTATGATTCTTTTCTAACTTTAATGGAAAAGCTAAACGATATGCTACTGGCCCAATTCTCTCGATAATCTCATACGACCCGATAAATCGTGGGCATAGCTTTCCTTTACAACCAAAACAAAGACCTTTCTTTCAAGGTGATACTTTCAAGAACACTTTATCATCGACTTGAAATTCAATGTCTTTACGTTTTAAATTCGCATACGATTTATGTCGATCTGAGGCTACTTTCAATCTATCTCAGATTACTTTCACTTTTTCTTCAGTCTCTCGAATCAAATTAACTCCGTGAATCTTTTTCTCACTGAGCTCCATCAAATTCAATGGAGTTCGACATTTATGACCGTACAAAGCTTCATACGGTGCCATCTTTATGCTTGATTGATAACAGTTACTGTACGAAAACTCAACTAACGGTAAATATTTCTCCCAATTGCCTTCAAATTCTAAAACGCAATGCTGAATCATATCTTCAAGTACCTGAATCACTCATTCGAACTGACCATCTGTTTGAGGATGAAAAGTAGTGTTAAAATGTAATTGCGTACCTAGAGCCTCCAGTAACTTGCTCTAGAATCATGATGTAAACCACGGATCTCTATCCAAAATAATGGAAACTAGCACTCCATGCAATCTGACAATCTCAGTAACATATAGCTCGGCTAACCTCTCAAGATAATAATCTGTGCGTACTAGAATAAAATGTGCAAACTTTGTTAGACGATCAACGACTACCCAAATTGCATCTCTCTTCCTCGGAGACAAAGGTAATCCCGATACAAAGTCCATTGTGACTCGCTCCCATTTCCATTCCGGTATCATCATTGGCTGCAACAAACCAGAAGGTACTTGATGTTCAACTTTAACTTGCTAACATACTAAACATCTCGATACAAACTCAGAAATTTCTCGTTTCATACTCGGCCACCAGTACACTTGTTTCAAGTCATTGTACATCTTAGTACTACCAGGATGAACAGATAAGTTACTACTGTAAGCTTTATGCAAAATTTTCTAAACAAGATCTAAATTTCTCGAAACGCAAATTCTACCTCTAAAGTATAAAAAATTGTCAGATCCCATCTGAAAATTTGAATCAGAATTCGACTCACTTTATTTTCATTTAGCCAATAACACATCATCACATTTCTGAGCCTCACAAATTTGTCGTAAAAATCTTGATCTAGCTTTCAACTCAGCTAAGATCGAACCATCATCAGACAACAACATCAATCATGTGTTCAACACTTGGAAAGAAAATAAAGATTTTCTACTCAAAGCATCAGCAATTGCATTTGCTTTACCCGGATGATATCAATGATCAAGTCATAATCTTTCAATAATTCGAGCCATCTGCGCTGTCTCAGATTCAAATCTTTCTGCGACATTAAATATGTAACACCCCCAAAATTCAAGTCTTTAATTTTTGCATGTTTTGTCACATATTGCTTGTTCGCTTTAGTGGTTAAATAATTTGGGTGTGTTTGGGAGTGTTTGAGGAACCTGGGTTCAAGTCTTGGCCTTGGAAAAATTTTTAGTTTTTCCCTTAAATGAACCTAGACGCTGGTATATAGGCCTTATTAATATTTGTGCTTGTTTTATGACACAAAGAGCCTATTGATCCAGTGGTAAGTGGTGTGTGAAGTACTCTTAAGGTCTGAGGTTCGAGTCCTAAGCTGCACTATGAAGTGTTTATTTTTATCACTTGTGCAGTGAGGTGGTAAAGTTTGACTGAAATGCTATGGAATTTGAATGTAGGAGTGAATCGTAGAGGGATTAGTGGGATTGTGATCGGGTGGAGAAAATCAAGGAAGGATACGGGGAGAGTTTTTAGTAGAAAATCAAGGAATTTGAGAAGTGGGGAGTGTTGTGCCAAATTTGTTCTTTAGACAGTAGGTAATCTGTTTGGGGTTTTCTTTTCACTCTATCTACTTCGATTTTGGTTAATTTTTCTTTCTTCCCTTTTGTTTTCTTTTTGTGCCAATTTTTTGCTAAGGCTTAGTGTATCTCTCGAGTGTGTTGGATATTTTTCTGCTCATCTCTTTTCCTACTGTGTGTTGGCCGAATAGTTGCGGTTTCCCCTTGCCTAACACACTTTTCTCTTCCCACTCCTCTTGTGGTCGAATTTTCCTTCCCTTTTCCCTCTTTTCTTCTTTGCTAGCCGAACCTCCCCTCTCTTCTCCTCTTCTTCATTGATCAAATATTTCTCTGCGCCGATCTTCTCCCCGCTATTTTTGCTGTCTCAATGCTGCAAATTTTTTGGTTATCGGTAAAGTATGAATACTCTTCACTTTTTATTTAAAATCGATTCTCTTTTTTTCTTTTTCATTAAAATCGAAAACCCTTTTGGCCATTATACGGTCTAACCTAATTTTTGAGATCACTGTTCGTGGTGCAGATATTCAATAAGTGAGTGACCACTTTTGGTTGGCAGACTTGGAGGAGTAAGTCACCCTCTTTCAAGCCAGGTAAGGATGGTGTTTTGATTAAGTGCAACAAGAGGGTGTTTTTCCATAGTGATTAAGGACTGACTCAGGACGTATTTGAATGCAGATTTTGGGTGTTCGTGGATTTAGGTGCGTTTTCACAATCAGGTGTGTAATCACACCCTCTCTCAACTGCGAATTGGCAAAAGCTGAAAAGCCGAAAAAAATGGCGCTGAGACCATATGGGCATGCGAATGCTCGTGTGGTAAACCGAGCCCACGAAACACGGTGTTAGATTGTAGAGGCCTCCATAAGCGATTTCATGGGCTTAGGCCGTAATAGGCCTAAAATGACCAAAATACCCTCGAAGGGTAAAATGACTGAAATACCCTCGAAGGGTAAAATGACTAAAATACCCCCAAAGGGTAAAATGACCAAAATACCCCCGAAGGGTAAAATAACCGATATCCCCTCGAAGGGTAAAATGACTGAAATACCTCGAAGGGTAAAATGATCGAAATTCCCTTGAAGGGTAAAATAACCGAAATGCCCTTAAAGGGTAAAATGACTGAAATACCCCTGAAGGGTAAAATGACTGAAATACCTTCGAAGGGTAAAATGACCGAAGTACCCCCGAAGGGTAAAATGATTGAAATACCCCCAAAGGGTAAAATAACTGTTATACCCCAAGGAGTTGAAATATGTGTGTGACTGATTTGCTCTATGATATATATATGACTGTACTGAGTATGACATACTGCATACACGTATGATTTATGACATGACATACTGCATGGGGTTGGGATTCTGATATAGGAGAAGTATACTGTACTGGTGGCTTTGCCACATATACTGTTACTGGCAGCTTTGCTGCGTTACTGTTACTGGCAACTTTGCTGCATCACTATTTCTGGTAGCTTTGCTGCGATTTTAGTGTCTTGGCTGGGTGTGTCGATTTATCCCCACATGGTGTGTTGGTGGTACGGAGTGGTGTGTTGGCTAGATTGGGATTCGTTGTATTACTGCATTGTACTAATTATTGTATTAGGCTAGAGCCCACACTGTTACTGTAATGGGCTAAGGCCACATTGTACCGATACTGTATAGGGCTCAGGCCCTGATTGATTCTGCATGTTGCATAGTGATTGTCTAGAAGGGGATTACACACTGAGTTTTTGTAAACTCACTCTCTCCTTTAACTGTGCGGGAAATCCTTAGCCATAGATGATTCGGTGCTGCAAGGGACTCAGAGGTGGCCACACTACTGTTGTTGTTACATTTGCCTTTATTTCAACTTAGTTTATATATTTGGGTTTTGTTTTTGTAATAAGGCCTTTAAGTTGGTTTAAATTTTCAATTGGGTTTTTCCTTAAATATTTTAAACTGCTTGATTAGGAGATGACGAATTTTAAAATAATTATCGTTTTCAAATACACGAGTTTTAAATAATAGAATTAAAAAAAAAAGCTTTCGCGATTATAGTCCAACTTATTAAAACAATGTCGAATAACAAGACAGACGTTTCAACTAGTTGATTTTTAATAAAGGGTTAATATGAACTTAAAAATATTTTTTTTCAACAAGTGCTAGTGTTCGAAAGACACTTTGATGTGGCACGCCAAATTCGACCATAACATCTAGGTCGGGTTTGGGGTGTGACAAAATACTTTAAACTTTTGTGATCTGTAAAGATGTGACACTTTTTGCTGTATAAATTATGTCACGAAATCTTCAACGCAAACACAATAGCTGCAAGCTCCAAATTGTGTATCAGATAGTTCTTTTCGTGTGGCTTTAACTATCTAGAAGCATAAGCTATCACTTTGCCTTCCTGCATCAGAACATAGCCTAAACCATTGAAGGACACATCACTGAAAATCACGAACTCTTTACCCGATTGAGGCTGAACTAACATCGGTGCCTCGATTAATGACGCTTTCAACTGATTGAAACTTTGCTGGCATTTCTCAGACCACTCGAATTTCACATCTTTCTGCAATAATCTCATTATTAGTGTAGCAATCATTGAAAATCCCTTAACAAACCTTCTATAATACCCAGCTAGTCCCAAAAAGCTTCTAACCTCGGATACATTTCTCGAAGGTTTCCAATCAACAACAACTAAAATCTTGCTCAGATCAACTCTAATGCCTTCGGCTAATACAACATATCCCAAAAATCTAACTTCCCGAAGCTAGAATTCACATTTGCTAAACTTGGCAAAAAATTTCTTTTCGTGCAGAGTTTGCAAAACAATTCTCAATACGCGGCGATTGGTATTTATTCTTGATCGTAACTTTGTTGAGCTAGCGGTAATCAATGCATAATCCCATATATCCGTCCTTTTTCTTAACAAACATAACAGGTGCACCCCAAGGTGAAAAACTAGGTTGAGCAAAACCCCTATCCGTCAACTCTTGCAATTGTGCTTTCAACTCTTTCAACTTAGTAGGAGCCATTCTGTAAAGAGCTATTGATATCGGTGATGTTCTCGGTACTAACTCAATGGCAAACTCAACTTCTCTGATCGACAGTAACCTGGGTAACTTTTCTAGAAACACATTTGGATACTCACAAACAACTAGAACCGATTCTAGCTTTAACTCAAAACTCTAGAATCAAAAATATATTCAAGATACACATCACAGCCTTATCTCACATATCTCTCTGCTGACATGGCTGAAATAACATTAAACATACCACTCAAACCATTTGATTCAATCTGAAGCTTTTCACCATTTTGACATTTAACACAATAAGCTTTCATATACAAATCACAATAGCATCATGTAGAGTCAGCCAATCCATTCCCAAAATCACACCAAACTCGTCAAATAGCAATAGCATCAAATCGGTCTGAAAATTACAACCCCGAATCATCAATGGACAGTTTTTGCAAACCTTATCAACTAGTACATACCAACCTAGGGGATTCGATACTTTAACCACAAATTTAGTGGACTTAATAGGTAAATTCTTACTTGACACTAGACTCGTGCGTACATACGAATGGGTTGATCTCGGGTATATTTGCTCAATCTAACAAATTCTCTTTCATATTCAGACACTGACGTACGGCCCTATTTAACCTTAAGGAATTCTTTACATTTTTTATCAAGAAATCTCTGACTTATGTATTTCTTTCGAAATTCAGTTTGAAAGAATTCTCAATTGATACACTCTCTCGGCATAACCAAAAGCAAAGTATTCCACCACTAATATATGCTGAGTCTCTTAGTAGAGATACGACACATTTTATACACTCTGCTGATGTACAAGATAACTTATCGAAAACTCTGATATTATTTTCTAACCAGAATTCAGCTATCTACAGATCATCATCAACTATAGCTCTAAATTCTTCAACCCCATATTTGCAAATTCTATCGACTAGCGGTTTATTAACTCACATTGGTTCCAAACCTTGAGGAACCATAGGAATCGATTAGGGAATAGTTAGGTTGGAGGTCGATGAGCCACCGAGTCCGTTCGTACATACTTGATAAACCACTCACTCATCATTTGGAAGAAAGCCTCCTTAGCTTCTCCTCCCTGTCCCTCAGATATGGGCCTTGTACCGCTCAAAGCTACTCCGTGAATGGAGGCTTGCGCATTACTTTTGACTTCATCAGAGTCGGCTCAGTTGGATGTCATTACTATATTAAAACATATTTCAAACGAGTCAGGAGTTATCACACTATCACAGGTTATATAATGGCATGTATTTCTAGACTCACACACGCTATGTTCAGTCTGAGAATCGACTAAATCGTAGCTCTGATACCACTAAATGCATCACCTTTAACCCGTATCCGTTGCCAAAGTAGGGTTACAGAGCATTACCGAAAAATTTAACACTTAAACATTCATCTCGAAACATTTTAAGAATCACATCATATTTAATTCAAACATAAGCTTATTGTCCCTTATTTGAGCCCTCGAGGCCATAAAAACACTTTAGGAATGATCCAGAACTAAATCGAAAACATATAGAATTTTTGGGAAAAAGTTCAAATTTTTCATACTGTTGGGGTCACATGGCCATGTGGACATTGGAAGTAGAGACACACGGCCATGCGTGTGCCTGTGTAACTCTCCGACTTGGGTCACACAGCCAAGCCACACTCCCGTTTGCCATGCCATGTAACTCTCAAAATGGCCTTACACGTCCCTGTGTCAGGCCGTGTAACAGCCTGACTTGCGACCCTTTGAAACTTACAAGGGATACACGGCCATGTCGCATGGCCATGTGTCACACACGGCTGAGACACACCCGTTTCTTAGGCCATGTGGACAAGGAATAGGCCATTTTCAAGCCATTTCCTTCACCCAAATTGTGCACACACATACAACCGATTTGCATCCAATTCAAGTAGTTAAAATGTACCTAAAATATGCATAATCAAGCTAGCACAATATAGTACATGTTCATACAACCAATATGCCAAAAGGAACCTCAATTTTCAAGACATTACATATACTCAAACACAAGCATAACTTAGCCATTTTACAACTCAATAATTGCAACCAATTTGCATACAAAATTCTCCCAAAATGACCATACCAAAATCACATTCAAATATACCAAAATGGTCACTAAAACATACACCAACTTTACCATTCCAACATCAAGCACAAAAAGCACCAAAATGCCAAATTATGAACCATCATAAAACCACATATATACAAGCCAACATACAACTAATTCATTAACCAAAATACCACATTTACAAGCAAACATAATGGCTATTTCATCAAGCACAAAAAACCTATACATGCCATTATAACCATGACTTAAAAATCAAAATCTACCGATATAGCCGACGGATAGTGTGATAGGTCTCCGAAAATCTTCCAATCCGAACAAGCTTCCTGTAACAACCCAAAATTTACCCTAGTCGGGAAGTGGTTTCGGGACCGCTAAACCGAGTCATAAAAATAATTAGCTGTCATATTTGATGCTTATTATATGTATATATGCATGTGTGAAAATTTCATATTTGAATTTTGATTAATTGTAGGTGAATTTTTGTAAATAGGACTTATGTGAGAAAATTTTGAAATATGATAGGTCAAAGCATAAGGATCTATTAGTGCATGTAAGAAAAAGGGGGGGCTTGCATGTCAATTTCCCCCCCCATTTAGTAGTGGCCGGCCATGAGCATGAGAGTGGACAAAATGTTATGGGGTGAAACATGTTGGAAACATGTTGTGTTAGTGTGTTATGGGAGAAAAAAATATAATAAAGGGTTAGTAATAAAGAAATGAAAAGGGAGGGGTGATGAGAACAAAGTTGTCTCATCCATGTTCTTCCCCCCCCCATTGCCGTGACTTGAGAAGGAAAAAAAAAAAGAAAGTGAAGCTAAGGCATTTGGTCATCTTCAAGTTGATTAAGAAGCTCTTGAAAATTCGGTGCCAAGGGGAAAGGTTTCTAAGAGGTTTGGCCATGCATGCAACTAGAATGAGGTATGTATTGAAGGATTCTTGAAAATCTATGCATGTTTGAGATGGTTAGTTTAAATTCTACTCATCCTATAGATTGGACTTAGGATTTTGAGGTTGAAGTTCGGCCAAGAAGCTTGAAACTCTTAGTAGATGTGTAATGTCATTAAAAGGGATAGTAATGTAGGATATGGTGAGTGGTTAATTGCTTTTAACTTGAAGGTTGAGGTTAAAATGGGTTAAGTGATTGCCGAATCTAATTTAGGGGTGGAGGATTGTGTTCATGTTATATTGGATAGGTAGAAGTTGTAATGAGGTTGAAATTGTTGAATTTGTTAGCTTGGTAACTAATGTAGTAATCGGCCATATGGGGTAAAATGGGATGTTCATTTTAGATGTTGTTTCATTTTTGAGAGACTTGGGTCAAGTATTCATGAGATGAAATTGTGTGACTAGATAAATTGAAGGTAATAATATAGTTGATGAATAGATATAGAAATACATATTCGGCCATCACTTAGGAACATAGGTGATGTTGAGTTAAGCTTTGCATATTCGGCCATATATATATATACACAAATATATGTAAGCCCATTCATGATACTACCTTAGGACTATGTATATATAACCGACAAAAGAATGGGAAAAACTAGCAAGGGTGAAGGCCGAATGAGCTATAGGTGGTGTGGATGATTTTTATACATGTGGGTGAATGTGTATGCCATTTAGTTGGTGACATTCGACATTTCTTAATTAACATTAGAAATGAGTGAATGAAATCGGCATGTGTGTTTGTGAAAATGCCGAATGTGAATTTGGATAATATTGAGTAATGTATGTGCTTTAAAATGATGGAATGGAGTGGATGCTTTAAATGTGTTATGAACAATTATGAGTTAAACTAAGGGTTGCTAAATTACCATTGTCATTGCCGAATATACAAACATACATATGCATGTGTAATTGAAGTATGAATGGTTAGCAAGATGGTTAAACTAGTTAAATTATTGATTTAGCTCAAGGAGCTAAAGGAGGTGAATCGAGCAAAGGCAAAGAAAAGGTTATCGAGTAGCCGAGTTGGAACCGTCTTACCCAACACGAGGTAAGTCATTAAGCATGTAGTGGGTAGTATTTTAAATGGTCATAATGTGTATGTATTGATGCTGATTGGGATGAATAAATATGCATATATATATGCATGTACGTATGTGATGATGAAATTGTTGAATGAAAGAGAAGAGGTAAGATGTAATGAGTTGTTGATCTCGGCACTAAACGTGCGGGATAACCATTTATGACCATGAGATTGGCGCTAAGTGCGCGGGATTAAATTGTACAGCACTAAGTGTGCGATTTGACTATGTTGCACTAAGTGTGCGAAATGAATATGATGCACTAAGTGTGCGAATTGACCATGCGGCACTAAGTGTGCGAGATGGACTATGTGGCACTAAGTGTGCGATTTGATTACGTAGCACTAAGTGTGCGAGTTGATTATATAGCACTGAGTGTACGGGCTCAATAAATATTCGTGAATCATTATGGACACTATGTGTGCGACATTATTGAGTCGATCGCGGACAGCGGATCGGGTAAGTGTCTCGAGTACGTGGCTAATAGGTGCTATGCTTATACTTGGTGTTGAGCTCGGTAAGTTCGAACCTATGTGACAAATATACTTGAAGTCACGTACATAAAATTTATCGTAGGATGGGTGAAAGGCCGTATAGTCGTTTGGTTGTAACGAAAATAAATCGATTTATGAAATTGCTTCAATGTCCTATTGATGAGTATATAGAATGTGAATGCATGAATTGATATGAAATTGAATTGATAAGTTGGAGGAACTATGGTATGGTTCGGTATGGATGGAGTAAATTGTCTCGCTCCATTTTGTTTCCTCTTGTGATAATGTTGTTGATAGATGGTAGTGCATTGCTTATGACTTACTGAGTTATAAACTCACTCGATGTTTCCTTGTCACCCACTATAGGTTGCTTGGACTCATCTATTTTTTGCGGGGTCGGGCCGTCGTTGAAGTCATCACACCGGATAGCAAGTTTTGGTATTCTCTTCTTAGTGTGCTTAGAAGATCATTTTGGCATGTATAAGCTAGTATGTCGTGTTTGAATTATGGCATGTAAACTTTAAGCCATGCGAAATTGGCACGAATGTTCGATTGAGTTGGATCAAGGGTAGGCATGAAATGAACCTAGTTACTTTCGTAACAGATGCTGGCAGCAGCAGTGTCATGAGATTGAAAAATCACTAAAATAGTAGGAGTGGAATTAATTGATGAATAAATTATGTAATCGAAGCTCGATGAGTCTGCTTTCATGAGGAAGTAACGAAAAGATCATATGGGCAGTATATTAAGAGATAATCAGATTTTAGTGGGACAGGGCCAGAACGGTTTCTGGATTCCCTGCTCCGACTTTGGAAATTCATTATAAATTAACCAGAGATAATTAGGGGTCGTACCATATATGTACAGATTCCTCTCTGAGTCTAGTTTTCATAGAAACAAACGGCAACAGTATTGAAGCCCCGTGCAGGGAGATATCCCAGTCGTAATGGGCAAAGGTCAGTGTAGTCGACCCCTCCAACTTGGGGGACTTTGACTAATAAACTGTACTAATTGGCCCAACCAAAAATTCTAGAAAAAAATACATAGATGGGAACATGAGTCTAGTTTCTGGGAAAAATTACGAAACTGATTTTCGAGTTACGAAACTCAAGATATGATTTTTAAAGCGGCTAGTACACAGATTGGGCAGTGTCTGGAAAATAAATTTTGTAAGGGGTTAAAGCCAGTTAACACCTCGTGTTCGACTCCGGTGTCGGTTTCGGGTTCGGGGTGTTACATTTTATTGGTATCAGAGCTATGGTTTAGTCGGTTCTAGGACTACCATAGCACGTATGAGTCTAGCTATACATGCCATAATGTTAATGTTTAAAAGGGTGATGACTTCTGACGGTTGAAATGTTTTTGTCAAGTTTTGTAAATGGATCCCGGTGAGGAAAGAACCTTAGCGGATGACGTTGAGAGCGTAGCGGCTGCTCCTGCACAAGGGACGCCGCCTGTTGAACCTCAGTCATCTGCGAATAATCAAGGTGAGGGGGCTAAACAAGCCTTCTTTACCATGATGAATGAGTGGGTCGCGCAATATGCCCGAACCAACCCGGCTGTCCAACAATTCCCGAATTTGAATAATCCACCCCAAGAGCCTGTAATGCCATCAGTCGCTGATCCTGTGTGGCTGAGTAAGCCACCTGTAGACTTGATTAGGAAGCGTGGGGCCGAGGAGTTCAAGGCCATAGTAACTGATGATGCCGAAAGGGCCGAGTTCTGGCTTGATAACACCATTCAGGTGTTCGATGAATTGTCATGCACACCCGATGAATGTCTAAAATGTGCTGTATCTTTGTTGCGAGACTCAGCCTACTATTGGTGGAGGACCTTGATTTCCATAGTCCCGAACGAGCGAGTAACTTGGGACTTCTTTCAAACGGAATTCCGGAAGAAATTTATTAGCCAACGGTTCATTGACCAGATGCGTAAGGAGTTCTTGGAACTCAAGCAAGGCCATATGACGGTATCTGAATACGAACATGAATTCGTAAGACTTAGTAGGTATGCCCGGGAGTGTGTAGCTGATGAGGTTGCTATGTGCAAAAGATTCGAGGAAGGATTGAATGAAGATTTAAAGCTACTAACGGGTATTTTGGAAATAAAGGAATTCGTAACACTAGTCGAACGAGCCTGCAAGGCGGAGGAACTTGGAAAGGAGAAGAGGAAGGCTGAATTTGAAGCTAGAGATTATCGTAAAAGATCGACGGGTAAAGCTCCGTTCTCAGCTGTAAAGAAGTTCAGGGAGGACATTAATAAGTCGAGGGCGACTGCGGGAATTTCCATCAGGGCAAGACCATCGATGGGCTCCCGAGCTACTTCGGTAGCTAGTGTGGGCAATAATCGTCACGAGAAACCTGAATGTCCCCAATGTGGAAGACGACACCTAGGTGAATGTTGGGGCAAGTCTACTAACAGGGCCTGTTACGGATGTGGTTCGAAGGACCACTTCATTAGAGATTGCACGGAGCTGGATGAGAAGAATAAGATTCAAGGTGTAAGACCTAGTGGAGTGACATCTAGAGGTAGACCACCGAGAATTTTTGGAGGCAGGGGTGGTAGTCAGAGGGGGGCTTCTGATACGGCCGATCGCGCCGAGAACCGTGCTCCTGCTAGAGCATATGCCATTCGCGCACGAGAGGAGGCATCCTCCCCCGACGTCATCACTGGTACCTTCACTCTCTTTGATACTAATGTGATTGCATTGATTGACCCTGGTTCTACTCATTAATATGTATGCGAAACCTTAGCAACCAGTAAGACTCTACCTGTTGAGTCTACTGAGCTCGTAATTCGAGTATCAAACCCTTTGGGTCAATGCGTACTTGTTGATAAAGTGTGTAAGAGATGCCCTCTAATAATCCGAGAATCCTGTTTTCCGGCCGATTTGATGCTTTTGCCGTTCGACGAGTTTGATGTTATTCTTGGTTTGGATTGGTTAACCGCGCATGATGCGGTTGTAAAGTGCAAAAGCAAGACTATCGACTTGAGGTGCGCAAATAACGAAATAATCCGAGTTGAGTCTGCGGACTTAAGGGGGTTGCCAGCTGTAATATCAGCAATGTCGGCCCAGAAATATGTAAGGAAAGGGTGCGAAGCATACCTCGCGTATGTACTTGATGACAAGGAGTTAGAAAAGAAACCCGAATCGGTGCCGGTGGTCTGTGAATACCCGGATGTTTTTCCTGAAGAGTTACCGGGTTTGCCACCTGTTCGGGAGGTAGAGTTTGGTATTGAGCTTGTACCTGGAACTACGCCTATTTCAATCGCTCCATATCGTATGGCACTAACCGAGTTGAAAGAGTTGAAAGCTCAGTTGCAAGAATTGACGGATAGAGGTTTCGCTCGACCGAGTTTCTCACCTTGGGGTGCACCAGTATTGTTCGTGAAAAAGAAAGACGGAACCATGAGGTTGTGCATTGATTATCGTCAACTGAATAAAGTGACGATAAAGAATAAATATCCGTTGCCGCGTATTGATGATCTGTTCGATCAATTAAAGGGGGCATCGGTGTTTTCAAAGATAGATTTGAGATCGGGTTATTATCAGTTGCGGATTCGAGATTCGGACGTACCCAAAACTGCTTTCAGAACGAGGTACGGTCACTATGAGTTCTTAGTGATGCCGTTTGGGCTCACTAATGCCCCTGCGGTGTTTATGGATTTGATGAATCGGATCTTTAGGCCGTATTTGGATCGGTTCGTAGTTGTGTTTATTGATGACATCTTGGTCTATTCAAGAGATGAGACCGAACATGCTGAGCATCTGAGGCAAGTGTTGCAAATTTTGCGGGATAAGCAGTTATATGCTAAGTTCAGTAAGTGTGAGTTCTGGTTAAGAGAGGTTAGCTTCTTGGGTCATGTGGTATCCGCATCGGGTATTCGAGTTGACCCGAGCAAAATTTCAGCCATACTTAACTGGAAGCCTCCGAGAAATGTTACCGAAGTCCGGAGCTTTCTAGGGCTCGCCGGTTATTACCGACGATTTGTCAAAGGTTTCTCGATGATAGCCACACCAATGACGAAGCTACTTCAGAAGGATGTTAAGTTCGAATGGACGGAGAAATGTCAGAAAAGCTTCGATCAACTGAAAACTCATCTGACTGAAGCTCCAATTTTGGTGCAACCCGAATCGGGTAAAGAGTTTGTCGTTTATAGTGACGCATCCCTACTTGGGTTGGGTTGCGTATTGATGCAAGAAGGTCGAGTTGTGGCCTATGCGTCAAGACAATTGAAGCCACACGAGAGAAATTATCCGACCCATGATCTCGAACTAGCCGCCATTGTGTTTGCACTAAAAATATGGCGACATTATTTGTTTGGCGAGAAGTGCCATGTGTTTTCGGATCACAAAAGTCTCAAATATTTGATGACTCAACGAGACTTGAATCTGCGACAAAGACGTTGGCTTGAGTTGTTGAAGGATTACGAGCTTGTCATTGATTACCACCCGGGAAAGGCTAATGTGGTTGCGGACGCCTTAAGCCGGAAATCACTGTTTGCTTTGCGAGCGAAGAATGTACACTTGTCTGTTCTACCTGACAATGTGTTAGCAGTTGAATTAAAAGCCAAACCATTATTGACTCATCAAATTCGTGAAGCTCAGAAAGTTGATGATGAATTGGGTGCAAAGCGATCTGAGTGTGTTCCGAACAAGGGATCGGAGTTTCAGATTGATGATGATGGTTGTTTGAGGTTTAGAAGTCGTTTGTGCATTCCAAGGAATTCGGAACTCATTCCGATGATACTGAACGAAGCCCATTGTAGCCGAATGTCAATTCACCCGGGGAGCACGAAAATGTACAACGACTTGAAACGTCGGTTTTGGTGGCATGGTATGAAGCGAGACATCTCCGACTTTGTTTCGAGATGTTTAATATGTCAACAAGTGAAAACGGAACATCAAGTGCCTTCAGGATTACTTCAGCCGATCATGATACCCGAGTGGAAATGGGACCGAGTCACAATGGACTTTGTGTCCGGACTGCCATTGTCCGCAAGTAAGAAGGATGCGATTTGGGTTGTCGTTGATAGGCTGACTAAGTCGGCTCACTTTATCCCCGTACGTACGGATTTTTCATTGGATAAACTAGCCGAATTGTATGTTACTCAGATTGTGAGATTACATGGAGTACCTATTTCTATCGTGTCGGATAGAGATCCGAGATTCACTTCGCGATTTTGGAAGAAATTGCAAGAAGCTTTGGGTACCAAGCTGCATTTTAGCACCGCTTTTCACCCCCAAACCGATGGTCAAACCGAGCGGATAATTCAGATACTTGAGGATATGTTGAGATGTTGCATCCTCGAGTTCAGTAGTTCATGGGAACGGTATGTACCCTTGATTGAATTCGCTTACAACAATAGTTTTCAATCAAGTATTAAGATGGCACCTTACGAGGCTTTGTACGGTCGTAAATGTCGTACACCATTGTTTTGGACCGAGCTCGGTGAAAGTAAAATTTTCGGAGTTGATTTGATTAGAGATGCCGAACAGAAGGTAAAGGTAATCCGTGAAAGTCTGAAGGCAGCCACTGATCGTCAGAAATCGTATGCGGATCTGAAACGGAAGGACATTGAATATCAGGTGGGAGATAAAGTGTTCCTTAAAGTTTCGCCTTGGAAAAAGGTACTTAGGTTTGGCCGTAAGGGCAAGTTGAGCCCGAGATTCATTGGGCCGTACGAAATCTCCGAACGAGTGGGGCCAGTTGCGTATAGATTGATTTTGCCCCCTGAGCTTGAAAAGATTCACGATGTCTTTCATGTTTCGATGCTTCGACGCTATCGATCTGATCCGTCGCATATAATTAGCCCATCAGAGGTTGAAATTCAAGCCGATATGAGTTATGAAGAAGAACCGATACGTATCCTAGCTCATGAGGTAAAGGAGTTGCGAAACAAAAGGGTTCCGTTAGTGAAGGTGTTATGGCTCAAACATGGGATTGAGGAAGCTACTTGGGAAACTGAGAGCTCGATGAAAGAACGATACCCAAACCTATTTACCAGTAAGATTTTCGGGGACGAAAATTTCTTAAGTGGGGGAGAGTTGTAACAACCCAAAATTTACCCTAGTCGGGAAGTGGTTTCGGGACCGCTAAACCGAGTCATAAAAATAATTAGCTGTCATATTTGATGCTTATTATATGTATATATGCATGTGTGAAAATTTCATATTTGAATTTTGATTAATTGTAGGTGAATTTTTGTAAATAGGACTTATGTGAGAAAATTTTGAAATATGATAGGTCAAAGCATAAGGATCTATTAGTGCATGTAAGAAAAAGGGGGGGCTTGCATGTCAATTTCCCCCCCATTTAGTAGTGGCCGGCCATGAGCATGAGAGTGGACAAAATGTTATGGGGTGAAACATGTTGGAAACATGTTGTGTTAGTGTGTTATGGGAGAAAAAAATATAATAAAGGGTTAGTAATAAAGAAATGAAAAGGGAGGGGTGATGAGAACAAAGTTGTCTCATCCATGTTCTTCCCCCCCCATTGCCGTGACTTGAGAAGGAAAAAAAAAAAAGAAAGTGAAGCTAAGGCATTTGGTCATCTTCAAGTTGATTAAGAAGCTCTTGAAAATTCGGTGCCAAGGGGAAAGGTTTCTAAGAGGTTTGGCCATGCATGCAACTAGAATGAGGTATGTATTGAAGGATTCTTGAAAATCTATGCATGTTTGAGATGGTTAGTTTAAATTCTACTCATCCTATAGATTGGACTTAGGATTTTGAGGTTGAAGTTCGGCCAAGAAGCTTGAAACTCTTAGTAGATGTGTAATGTCATTAAAAGGGATAGTAATGTAGGATATGGTGAGTGGTTAATTGCTTTTAACTTGAAGGTTGAGGTTAAAATGGGTTAAGTGATTGCCGAATCTAATTTAGGGGTGGAGGATTGTGTTCATGTTATATTGGATAGGTAGAAGTTGTAATGAGGTTGAAATTGTTGAATTTGTTAGCTTGGTAACTAATGTAGTAATCGGCCATATGGGGTAAAATGGGATGTTCATTTTAGATGTTGTTTCATTTTTGAGAGACTTGGGTCAAGTATTCATGAGATGAAATTGTGTGACTAGATAAATTGAAGGTAATAATATAGTTGATGAATAGATATAGAAATACATATTCGGCCATCACTTAGGAACATAGGTGATGTTGAGTTAAGCTTTGCATATTCGGCCATATATATATATACACAAATATATGTAAGCCCATTCATGATACTACCTTAGGACTATGTATATATAACCGACAAAAGAATGGGAAAAACTAGCAAGGGTGAAGGCCGAATGAGCTATAGGTGGTGTGGATGATTTTTATACATGTGGGTGAATGTGTATGCCATTTAGTTGGTGACATTCGACATTTCTTAATTAACATTAGAAATGAGTGAATGAAATCGGCATGTGTGTTTGTGAAAATGCCGAATGTGAATTTGGATAATATTGAGTAATGTATGTGCTTTAAAATGATGGAATGGAGTGGATGCTTTAAATGTGTTATGAACAATTATGAGTTAAACTAAGGGTTGCTAAATTACCATTGTCATTGCCGAATATACAAACATACATATGCATGTGTAATTGAAGTATGAATGGTTAGCAAGATGGTTAAACTAGTTAAATTATTGATTTAGCTCAAGGAGCTAAAGGAGGTGAATCGAGCAAAGGCAAAGAAAAGGTTATCGAGTAGCCGAGTTGGAACCGTCTTACCCAACACGAGGTAAGTCATTAAGCATGTAGTGGGTAGTATTTTAAATGGTCATAATGTGTATGTATTGATGCTGATTGGGATGAATAAATATGCATATATATATGCATGTACGTATGTGATGATGAAATTGTTGAATGAAAGAGAAGAGGTAAGATGTAATGAGTTGTTGATCTCGGCACTAAACGTGCGGGATAACCATTTATGACCATGAGATTGGCGCTAAGTGCGCGGGATTAAATTGTACAGCACTAAG
Source organism: Gossypium hirsutum (assembly GCF_007990345.1). Lineage (NCBI taxonomy): Eukaryota > Viridiplantae > Streptophyta > Magnoliopsida > Malvales > Malvaceae > Gossypium > Gossypium hirsutum. The sequence continues at coordinate 39,366,701 of NC_053443.1, forward strand.
TGTGCGATTTGACTATGTTGCACTAAGTGTGCGAAATGAATATGATGCACTAAGTGTGCGAATTGACCATGCGGCACTAAGTGTGCGAGATGGACTATGTGGCACTAAGTGTGCGATTTGATTACGTAGCACTAAGTGTGCGAGTTGATTATATAGCACTGAGTGTACGGGCTCAATAAATATTCGTGAATCATTATGGACACTATGTGTGCGACATTATTGAGTCGATCGCGGACAGCGGATCGGGTAAGTGTCTCGAGTACGTGGCTAATAGGTGCTATGCTTATACTTGGTGTTGAGCTCGGTAAGTTCGAACCTATGTGACAAATATACTTGAAGTCACGTACATAAAATTTATCGTAGGATGGGTGAAAGGCCGTATAGTCGTTTGGTTGTAACGAAAATAAATCGATTTATGAAATTGCTTCAATGTCCTATTGATGAGTATATAGAATGTGAATGCATGAATTGATATGAAATTGAATTGATAAGTTGGAGGAACTATGGTATGGTTCGGTATGGATGGAGTAAATTGTCTCGCTCCATTTTGTTTCCTCTTGTGATAATGTTGTTGATAGATGGTAGTGCATTGCTTATGACTTACTGAGTTATAAACTCACTCGATGTTTCCTTGTCACCCACTATAGGTTGCTTGGACTCATCTATTTTTGCGGGGTCGGGCCGTCGTTGAAGTCATCACACCGGATAGCAAGTTTTGGTATTCTCTTCTTAGTGTGCTTAGAAGATCATTTTGGCATGTATAAGCTAGTATGTCGTGTTTGAATTATGGCATGTAAACTTTAAGCCATGCGAAATTGGCACGAATGTTCGATTGAGTTGGATCAAGGGTAGGCATGAAATGAACCTAGTTACTTTCGTAACAGATGCTGGCAGCAGCAGTGTCATGAGATTGAAAAATCACTAAAATAGTAGGAGTGGAATTAATTGATGAATAAATTATGTAATCGAAGCTCGATGAGTCTGCTTTCATGAGGAAGTAACGAAAAGATCATATGGGCAGTATATTAAGAGATAATCAGATTTTAGTGGGACAGGGCCAGAACGGTTTCTGGATTCCCTGCTCCGACTTTGGAAATTCATTATAAATTAACCAGAGATAATTAGGGGTCGTACCATATATGTACAGATTCCTCTCTGAGTCTAGTTTTCATAGAAACAAACGGCAACAGTATTGAAGCCCCGTGCAGGGAGATATCCCAGTCGTAATGGGCAAAGGTCAGTGTAGTCGACCCCTCCAACTTGGGGGACTTTGACTAATAAACTGTACTAATTGGCCCAACCAAAAATTCTAGAAAAAAATACATAGATGGGAACATGAGTCTAGTTTCTGGGAAAAATTACGAAACTGATTTTCGAGTTACGAAACTCAAGATATGATTTTTAAAGCGGCTAGTACACAGATTGGGCAGTGTCTGGAAAATAAATTTTGTAAGGGGTTAAAGCCAGTTAACACCTCGTGTTCGACTCCGGTGTCGGTTTCGGGTTCGGGGTGTTACACTTCCGGTTAACTACAAAACATGGAAAAAAACATAATAAGCATATAATTCTTAATAAGTTCGTAATACATAAACGATGCTTACCAAAACAATGCATAAGCTTAAAATAAATATGAATCATTCCAACACAAGCTTTGCACAAGCTAAGCATCACCAACAACCCAAATTAGTGCTTGATCACATAAATTCAATATCAACACATGATATCATGAATACACATGTTTCCTATCTTCCATAGTAACTAAGTAATTTGCATCAAAAACTCTTACCGAAGCTCACACGAAGTGGAATCACGATTGTCGTCACCATCCCTTTTCATAGTTGATGGTTGTCACCATCCTTTTTCATAATTCAATGGTTGCCACCATCTTTTTTCATAGTTGATGGTCTTCCCCATCCCTTTTCATAGTTGATGGTCGTCACCGTCCCTTTTTATAATCGATAGTCGAAGCTATCCCTTTTCATAATTCGATGGTCATCACCATCCCTTTTCATGGTTGATGGTCATCACCATCCCTTTTCATAATCAATAGCCAAAGCTATCCATTTTCATAATTCGATGGTCGTCACCATATCTTTTCATAGTTGACGGTCGTCACCATCCCTTTTCATAATCGATAGCCACAACTATCCATTTTCATTGGTCGATGAAAGTTGATGGTCGTCACCATGAATATTTCATGTTTTTCAATTAAATCCCTAATTGACAAATTCATCAAAAATCACTTAACAAAAGATGTTTATCTAACAACAAAGGTTCATTTTCTTCCATCAAACATCACAAAAAACATGTATACATTCATGGAAAAACTTTAATCTTTTAACAGTTTTGAAAATTAGTCCCTGGGCTAGCTAGATTAAAGCTACGACGACTCCAAAAACATAAAAATCATTAAAAACGGGATGAAAAATACTCACATGCAAGACTAGGAGTGAAGGTCGAAGGCTTAAGCTTCCATGGAGGTGTCTATTTCATAATTTTAGTGGTATCATTCATTAAGGAAAATGATACATATTTTTTTCTTTTGTTTTAATTAGCTTATTTACTAAATTACTTAATTAACCTTGATATATAACCTTTAAAACCACCTAATAAAGGTCTATATTTTTCCACTCAACACATCTATGGTTTATTTAAAACATAAAACCCCCTAACCATTTAATTTCATAGCTATTAAATCCCTTTAGCTTATGGAACTCAAGTTTTTTCACCTTTTGCAAATTAGTCCTTGTTATCGAATTAAGCATGCAAATGGTAAAATTTCTTAACAAAATTTTTATATGATACTACTAACATGCTGTAGACATTAAAATAATAATAAAATAAATATTCCCACATCGAATTATTGGTCCCAAAACCACTGTTCTGATTTCATTGAAAACAGGTTCTTACACCTTACTTGCGAAGTCAAAACTTTCAGACTCGGTCTCGAGTTGTTACATTCTTATAGTTGGGCTTTCAACACCTTAAACTCTACTAGAGCCATTATATAAAGGTCCACTTGAGATAGGAGCACTCCCTAGTGTTACATCAATAGAGAACTCTACGTCTCGATTTTGTTGAATCCCGAGTAGTTCTTCTAGAAAGACATCTTAAAATTCGTTCAGAATTGTACCTTTCTAAAGTCTTCCCTCACCATCTTAGAATCCAGGATGTATGCTAAGTAGGCAACTTCACCCTTAACCAACAATTTCTATGTTGAAACTACAAAGACTAAACTGTTCCTAATATCCCGCTTCATTCCAAGACAAACACTTTAGTTCCATTAGTAGATGCTAGCCATTCCCCTCTGAACTTTCACTGGATAATTTCATTTTGTCTCATCAGCCAATCCAACCCAAATATAGTATTAAACCCATTTAAACTCAAAAGCATCAAATCCCCCAAGAATACGTGTTCACCAAAACTCAACAAACAGTTATTTACCACTGTTCTCTGGCCTAAAGGATTTGTGACTATTCTAACCTCTGTGAGAACAACTCTAAGACTTCTCCTAGCTATAAAATTATTGCAAATGTAAGAATAAGTAGACCCAAGGTCTACCAATGCATATATGCAGGTGCCAAATAAAGAGAATTTACTTGTAATGACACTTGAGCTTTGGCATCCTCCTTTTCCTGCATGACATATACTCTAGCTGAAGCTTTCGGTCTGGGTCTAACTATATGAATGAATGGTTGTAGCAACAAAAATAATCAACATTAAATGGATTAGGATAATTATATTAATCAATTCAATTTACTTTATCATGCTTAACAATGTTCGGAATTGCTTCCATGAAAACTTGATCTTTCATGAGTTTGGAAACCAAATTAAGAGTCCTCTCAGAGTCTTTTACTTAGTTAAATATGCATTTTACTGATCATATTAACTAAAGCTTTCTTATCATTTATGTAAGGTCACAAGGACATTTACGTTTGCAATAATTTAATTACATAAACCTAAAAACTCTGCAAGGCAATAGTGCTAACTAAATATATTACGAACCTCAACTTAGTCAGGTTTAAGGATCTAAATTGAGCATTTCACTGTTCAATTATGTGTCTACTAGTCATCACCTGGTTAGGATTGCTCAGCTAATCTAAGTGCACCCAATCACGTGTGAATGAAATGTATCATGATATTAATTGAAAATATGATTGACTAAGTTCTAAACATGTTAAACATGAATAAAATATATCTTATTGAATTAACGTAATCATCCTAGCAAATAAGATTAAAAATATCATTATTGATGTCAAAAAAATAAACTCAAACCAAACATGATTAAAATAAATAATAAGAGGAAAGAATAAACTCTATTCAGTTTAGCAGTCTTTCATATCTATTCTGATTGATTCAGTTCAGTAGCCTTTCAAATCTATTCTGACTGATGCACTTCTCCGTTCTGCTCGATGCTTCTTTTACTAAGGAGTTCCTAAGGTGGCAAGCCAAAGAATTGTTTTGACAAAGCTTTTATGGCTAAAGGATGAGAAAGAGATGGGCAACTATGCAAGGGAAGGAAAAGGGAAATGGAATGTAGAGAATATGCTAATGAGAGAAGAGAAATGAGTTGTGAGGGATGATGGATTAAAGGATTGGTGCATGGTATTTATAAGTGAAGGTAACGTGTAGAATTAGCTAAAAATAGATTCAAAATTCCATCTTTTCTACCATACATGGCAAACCATATTTCAAGGAAAAGGGGATGAATTAGTCTCCTCAATTTGAATTCAAACCAAGGCTATTAATAGCCATAGGGTGGACTGTTTCAATAGAAAAGTAGTTGGGTTGATTTCTGATTATTTTCCAACTATAAGGACCTTCAATTAAATACCCCGAAGCTTACTTTTGGGCTGCCATCTACGTGTGCCTAAACTAGGCTTCAGTTTCCCCTTGTTGGACGATTTCTCAGTCCAATAACTTAACAGACATGTCCATCTTTTAGCATCACTTTTACTAGGTCAAATTATCAACCTCATGACCCAGATTACATGTTCTTGCCATCCACATGAATTTATTTGTCAATTTCCATGTTTAATTCACATTAATCACATCTTCAATGGTCCTCCTACATACTGAAAAATCATATATTAATAAATTAACATGAAATCATATAAAATATGTAAAAAAAATCAATCATATAAAATATGTAAAAAAAATCATGTAATTAAGCTTAATTTTACATACTTTATAAATTCATGCCCAATATTACTAAATAAGTAAAATTCACTTATTTTAATAACAATTTCTCAAGATAAACATACTTATTAAGTAAAAAGGTGGTAAAAATATATAGAAAAACCTATATAATTTTGAGTTTACACACCCCCCAAACTTAAACCATTGCTCGTCCCAAGTAATGTTCATGCACAGCACAACTTTTGCTAAGGCAATTTTACAAAATGATAAAGCAGCATCAATCTTTACACATAATCATGCATCAACAAAATCATGCTCAAAAATATTTTTTTATTGATAAGTAGCTCGAATGCAAATATTATTTTCAAACTTTATACTAAGCACATCATAATGTCAACATGAATCATAGTTTGCATGCATTTTCAAAATCATACATAATATTCACCAATCAATATTCTTTTCTTATCAACTAACATATCAATCCCAAGGTTTAATTAGTGGTCTTTATAAGTTGAGCTTAGTAATTCCTCTCCACTAATGTAGTCGATATAATCATCCTATCAATATGTCTTTTATTAGGTTGTAATGGCACTAGGCTAAAGGGAGGGATAAGGAGAATTTTCAAGTTCATTCATCTTAACCCTAATTTGTCTTGGATCTTTCTGTGTCACAACCTTCATAAAATTGGGTCTTTGGAACACCCCCAAACTTATTTCGAGCTCATGCTCAACCTTTACTTTTCAAATTTTAAGCAAACTTTACTCTTTATTTTTGAGAATTTAAGCAATCTTTTCTTTGTTTATTATTCTTTTGAACAAACTTACATTCATCTTTTTTTTGAATCATGTGAAGCGTAACAGCCCATTTTTAGTAAAACCAGAACAGTGGTTTCGGGACCACAAATCTAATGTAAAAATATTTATTTTATCATTATTTTTAATGTCTAAAGCATGTATGTATTATCGTATAAAAATTTTGTTAAGACATTTTACCGTTTACATGCTTAATTCGATAAAAAGGACTAAATTGTAAAAATGTGAAAAATTAGAGTTCTATAAACTAAATGCACTAAATAGCTAAAGAACTTAAATGTATGAGTACTTGAATGGTAAATAGACCAATTTTTTTAGTGGACAAATATGGACATTAAATAGGTGAACTTTAAGTTAAAAATAAAGGTTAAATTTGTAATTCATTAAATAAGTTAAGTAAAATAATTAAAACAAAAGCTATCATCTTTTCCTTGTTTCTCTTCCACCGAAAATTAGGGTGAAAAACACCATTGAAGAAGCTTAAAGGTTCGGCAACATCTCATAGATTGCATGGTATGATTTTTGATCCTGTTTTTAATGATTTCTATGTTTTTAGAGTCGTCGTAGCTTAATCTAACTAGCCCAAGGACTAATTTGAAAAATTTTTAAAAGATTAGTGTTTTTCCATGAATGTGTTCAAGTTTTTTGTGATGTTTAATGGAATAAAATGAATCTTTTTTTGTTAGATAAACAACTTTTTAAAAGTGATTTTGGTTGAAAATGTTAATTAGGGATTTATTTGTAAATTTTGTAAAATGTGTGGTGGAAATTGTGAAATAATGAAGTGTATGAGTTTTTACTAATGCATATGAAATTTGACTAGACTTGGGTAGGGATGAATTTGGATGAATTTCATTTTCGAGCTTAAGGACTAAATTGTAAAGAAATCAAAACATTAGGGGCAAAAGCATAATTTTGGAAAAATATGAATTTGGATTGAATTGAACAGAATGGCTATTAAATTGATTGAATTTATTCATTTAGATCAAGATAGACCTCGTACAGCTTTAGACCGGGGCAAAGATAAAGTTTCAGATTAATCGACTCTGTTTCTACATTTTATCGTTGAGGTAAGTTCATATGTTCAAATAGCATTTTAAATTTATGTCCTAAATGCTATCATGTATATTTTCAAATTATGATTCGGTGGAAAAATCCAACGGCGTATCGACAATCATCGATCAATGAAAAAGGGATGGTTTTGACCATCGTATATAAAAAGGGATAGTTTCAACTATCGACTATGAAAAGGGATAGTTTCGACTATCGACTATGAAAAGGGATGGTGGCGACCATCAACTATGAAAAGGGATGGTGACCACCAGCAACTATGAAAAGGGATTTTTTTTACTATAGACTATGAAAAGGGATAGTTTCAACTATCGACTATAAAAAGGGATGGTGACAACCATCGAATATGAAAAGGGATGGTTACGACCATTTTTAGCACACTTCGTGTAAGCTTCTTTAAGGGTTTTTTATTCAATTTACTTTGTTATTATGGAAAAGTAGAAAGTATGTGTATTCATAATTATGGATAGTGTGAGTTCATATGATTTATACTTACGAAATTTATCTTATCATGTGTTGATATTGAAGTTATGTGATTAAGCACTAATTTGGGTTGTTGGTGAAGCTTAGGCTTGTGCCAAGCTTTTTTTGGATTGATCCATATTTATTTTAAGCTTATGCATTGTAATGGTAAGCATTGTTTATGAATTACGAACTTACTAAGCATTATATGCTTACTTTGTGTTCTTTTTCTATGTTTTTTTAGTTAATCGGAAGCTCATTTTGGTTGGAAGATCGTCGGAGACCTATCACACTATCCATCGGCTATATCAAAAAATTTGATGTTTTTAAGGCATGGTTATAATGGAATGTATTGGTGTTTTATTTTTTATGAAATGGCCAATATGTTTGGTTTGTAATTAAAGTACATTGGTTAATGATATTTTGATATTTTGGTGCTTGTTGGCCAATAATGAAGTTGTTAGAAATGATATGTATAGAATGACTCTTGTGGTATGCTTGAATATGATCTTGGTATATGATCATTATGGTAGAATTTGCTATGGAAATTGATTGCAATTATTGAGCTGTTAAATGGCTAAGTTATGCTTGTGTTTGAGTATATTTAATGTCATGTGAATTGAGGTGCCTTTTGGCATATTGGTTGTATGAATAAGTACCATATTGTTCTAGCTTGATTATACATATTTTAGGTACACTTTGGATGCTTGAAATGGGTGCAAATGGGTTGTATGTGTGTGCATAATTTGGGTGAAGGAATTGGCTTGAAAATGACCTATTTCTTGTCCACACGACCTAAGACACGGGCGTGTGTCTCATCCGTGTGTGACGTACGGCCATGCAATTTCAAAGGGTTGCAAGTCAGACAGTTAAACGACCTAGCACACGGCCTAGCACACGGCCTAGCACACGGCCTAGCACACGGGCGTGTGAGGCTATTTCAATAGTTACACAGCCTAGTGCACGGGCATGTGGCTTGGCCGTGTGACCCAATTCAGACAGTTAACGGACATGGGCTGGGACATGGTCGTGTGTCCCTACTTCAAATGGCCACACGGCCTGAGACACGGGTGTGTGACTCAGCTGTGTGAGTCACACAGCCGTGTGACCCTTGTAGTGTGAAATTTTTCAACTTTTTCCAAAAAATTCAATATGTTTCTGATTTAGTCCCGAATCATTTCTGAAATGCTTTTAAGGACTCGAGGGCTAGAATAAGGGACGATATGCATGTGATTGAATGGAATATGACATGATTCTTGAAATGTTTCGAAATGAATGTTTTGAATTTTAAATTTTACAGCAATGCTCTATAACCCTATTCTAGCGACGGATACGGGTTAGGTGTGTTACATAAAGAGCATGTACATCTTTTCATATCTTTCCTCAAACTTTGATCACCAAGACAAATTCAGTTAATATGGTGCAAAAGAATAGGATAAAATCAAAAAGATGGTACTCAAACAATCCAAAGAAAGTGTGCCTATACCATATTAGATTCTTATACCTCTTAGGATTTCACCTCAAGAAAGTTACTAAATAAATTCTAAAGACTTAAAACCTCCATACATGTCTATTTCTAAAGAAATCAAATTTCATGGCAAATACTACTTAAGACTAAAGATCATAGAAGCATTCCATCACTAAAGATAACATATGAATAACTTAGATAAAATCAGAAATCATGTTTGTATTTGAACAAACTTATGAACAAAAATTTCTCTCTAAACATTCATTTATTTCGGTATACTTAAGTAAAAAGATTGAAACATACTTTAAAATTCATGCAAAATGTCTTATTAAAAATTCATGTGAAATGTCTTACCCCCTTTTAAAAAGAAACAATGTCCTCATTGCGGAAACAAAGTAATGAATGAAAACTAAACACCAGGTAGGGTTGTAAGAAAAGAGAGGTGAGTCATAAAGACTACTTAAGTACCAAGTCTTTCTCCACAATCCAATCCTAGACTTGTTCATTTCCATTACCACATCAATTTATTTTTCTTTCTATTAAAGAGGCATTGAGCTTATTTATTCATGCTTGCCATTTCATTATACGAAAGCAAAAATTCTAACTAACAAATAAAAATAAACACCTAAAAAGACATATAAACTAAAGATAAAAAATTCCCTCCTTTTATTTATTTGACTTATCTTCCTCATCTTCCTCCTTTAATGTTTCATCCTCGCTTTTATTCTCATCTTCCTTCCATGCTTGAAGATATAATCTGGAAACTCAAGAACAAAATTGTTAGAGATAGTTTTAAAAGTATTTCTTACAGAATCATCTTTAACTTTTGCATATTTCCAATAAGCCTGTTATTGGCTATGCATAAGTTTCATCATATCCATCCTAATTGACAATTCTAATTTCTTCATAGTATTTGAAGAAGTGGGCCTAGGAATAGTCAACTCAGGACCAACACTTGGTTCCACTAGCCTATCAGCATTCGGCTCCTTTCTTGGTTTAGAGACTTTTGGTTCCTTTATCAGTTCAGGATCATTCCGTTCTTCCTCAGATTCTGCTTCTTATGTCTCTATAACTGAGTTAGCTTCTATTTCTAACTTGTTCGATGACTCATCAGTTTCTGTTTTTGTTGGTTCACTCGGTTTAAATGGGTTTATTTCACAAGCATTCTCCACTAACCTCTCAAAATCATGGGCTATAATGCAACCTTGAACATATGGGCCCTTCGGGTTTCTTTTTCTTCTAACTTGGGCCCTTAAGCAAAGTGAATTGATCAATGATGGGAAGTAAGAACTTTCGATCTTCTTTCCGGCACAGTCATGGATCTCCTTAAGGATGATCTTCCCAACAGTGATTAACCTTTCTATCATAATTTCTTACAACAAAAGAATGTGCTCCATAGAGATGGTGGAACTATGTGAGATAGGCATGAAACTATATCGAACAAATTAGAACCATACCTTATCCAACATTTTTAGACATTCCCTTTTACAAGAGTGACTACCATACTTTCTTATAATCCATTGGGATCCCGAATTTGTCACAACATTAAGCACTTGTTGAAGAAAATCCAAATTTATGTTTGCCATCATGACAAAATATTCATCTTCTTCAACATCAGGTAGGTTAAACAAATCATTAATGGACTTAAAAGTTAGGGGTACCTTTTTCTTACGAACAAGAAATTCAATAGCATTTGGCTTAGTGAAATTGGCATAGAACTCTCGAACTAACTTGTAACAGTCTGTTTTTCAGTGGTGTTAGAAATAGTGTTTCGGGGCCACCAAATCTGACGAGTAAGTTTGTAAATATTACTATTTACCGTTTACGAGTCAAATAAGATTTTTTTTAAAAAAAGGTTTTTGATTTGATAAATTATGTTATATAAGCAATTTATTATGTTCAAGTGTATGACCCTAAAGCCAAGTGGTTTTAGAAAATGAGGTATCGGAACCTCGTTTCTATAAACTGAGTCATAAATATTTTTTAAAATATTTACGGAGTGTCATTAAAGTGGTATTAAATTGTCGTTGAAAATTTTTAACGTTTCGATAGTTAATTAATTAAAAAAGACTAAATTGTAAAATATGTAAAATTTGATCACTATTTGATTTGAGTGATTAAACGGTTAATTGAATAAAGGAAAAGGGACTTAAATGGTAATTAGGCCATTCATGAGGTTAGTGGACAAATATGGACAAGACTTTAGTGTTTTATTTATTAACCAAGGTTAAAATGGTAATTTGATTACTAATTAAATTAAATAAAACATAAGTAAAAAATATGGTTGTCATCTTCCTTTTTTTTCAATCGAAAGCCATGGCTATGGAAGCTAGGTTTGGTCAACCATGTTTCCTTGCATGTTAGTCCCTAAGGTATCTATTTCTAATAATTTTTATGTTCTTGAGATCGTTGTAACTAGGTCCAGCTAGCCTATACCTTCAATTTTGAAACTATTAAAGATATTGAATGTTACCATTGATGAATCTTGTGATTTTTTATGTTCAATGATAAATTTTTAATGTTGATTTATAATTAAAATTATTTTGTTAAGTGATTTTTAATGAATTTATCGATTAGGGATTAAATTGTTAAAATAGTAAAAGTACAAGGATTTGATGTGAAATTGTTGCAATAATGGGATGTATTGGATGCCATAAGTATTCAGCTATGCTCAATTTTTGGTAAAAATGGTTAATTTTTCATTTTTAGGCTTATGGACTAAATTGAATAAAAGTAAAAGTTTAGGGGAAATTTTGTAAAAATGTCAAAATGACTAAATTGCATAAAATATATCTTTTTACTGTCTAAATTAATAGATTGAATTAAATTATTAATTTAGATCAAGATCGGGTGGAAAATTGAGGAGAACGGAAAATTAACAAAATGCCCCTGTACTTTGACATTTCTGCAATTTAGCCAAGTAAGCTCGTAGGTATAGAATTGTACATACTTATAAATATAAATAACGTTATTTTTTATTCATGAATGTATATACTTATATATAATGTTTAAAATGAGAGCTGAAACTCTAAATATTATAACTGAACATAAGGTGAGAAAGGATTTATTAAAAAACTATTGAATATTTATGAGATATGATATATATGCGATTTCAGCATGATTATGAATTGTTACAGCATGTGTATCGAGAAATATGAAAGTGATTAATAGATTATGTTAATCATTGTGATGGCACATTGACAGTATGAATATATATATTGATGTTATATCATGTATACGAAAATGATGAAGTGCCCTTGAATGATAAATATGTTTAAAGAAAATGGATTACATGAAATGCCCTGTTGAACATAGTAATCACTAGTATACGATTGGCATGCCAATAAGGTTAGAATGCTCGATTGTACAGGATTTGCACTTCGGTGCCCCTGTATATACTTCGGTGTCTCTATTCGCACTACGGATCCCCTGTTTGCACATTTGTACCCCTGTCTACACTTCGGTGCCCTGTTATGAATCTTTGATGCCTTTGGTGTGATGTAGTTACCCGAGTATCTGAGTCAAGTTACTAGTTCGTCGAGCTAACTATGAATGGAATTTATAAAATTATTTTAATGTTAAAGGCTAATGTATAGTCAAGATATTAGTAAATGTTAAATGTTAAATATTAAATGTTCAATGTTCAATGTTCAATGAATTACTTGATCATATATGAGTATCGTTAAATTGATGACTATTCAGTTAAAGATATATGTTTATATACATATATAAATGAGTTTGGGTTGAATTATTATAGTACAGGAAGCATACGATGAATCATTTTCAATACTAAGCCTATAAGTGCTTCGTAAACGTATAATAGGTATGATTAATTTATTCATTTAGCTTTAATTTTTTTTTAGTGAAGGTAAGTGATTCCAGAATGACATGCTTCTAGGAAATTTTGTGATGAATGATGATTTATAGAATGATTATTAGTTAAATGTGAAAAAGTTATGATAAAATGCACTAGCTTGTGGTTATGGTTGATGTTTATACTTTTATCTCGTGATTTTTGCAAATGAAACGGGTGAGAATAGATATTGAAATGATAAGTTCATAGATGTGATGAAATATGATGAAATAAAAAGAATTGTTGAGTTCAAGGACTTACTTGTAAGGATGGAACTTATTTATGTTGTGAATAGATACTCTGATTTGCGAACTGATAACGTAATTAAGCTTATGCTATGTATATGGAATGGTAAGTAAATAAATGAAATGATTCGTTGTTTTAAGACCTTATTATGTTATAAATGGAAAGTGTTCAGAATGTTGATGAACATATTCATTTGTGACATGATAGTTATATAGTTTGACAAATCTTGAAACATTGGTATAGTTTATTTATGACTTATAACGTTCATATTTAAAATGGAATATTATGTTTAAGTTTAGACGAGCTTACTAAGCATTCATTTCTTATGTGGTTGTCTTTCACTTACTTTAAAGATTATCGGAAGCTCAATCGAGTTGGAAGCTACTCAGAGATCCATCACACTATCCATCGGCTATATCGATAGATTTTCATGATTTTGAGTCATGGTTATAATGGCATGTATAGGTGTCTTTGTTTGATGAAATTAGCCACTATGTTTGGCTTGTAAATATGTTTTTTTAAGCGATGAAATAGTTGTTATGTTGACATGTATGTATGGTACTTTAATGGTAGTTAGTTTGGTATCTAAGTACTTAAATGATCGTAGTTGAAATGATGAATATAAAGGTATGCTATGAAATGTTCGTTTGGTATGGAATGAGATAGTGCATTGAGTTGTTAAATGGCTAGTTCTGGTAGCTTTTCTTATGGTTGGCATATGGCTAAGTTGCTAAGGTCTTGATTAAGTTGTGTGAATGTCATATTGGTGGTTATAAGTATGAAAATGATATGTGAATATTATGGTAAATGTAGTATATAAATTGTTCAATTGGTTGATTGATTTATGGCTAAATTTAGCAAATGTTTAGTCAAATTTGATTGTTGTGTTTGAGGTGCCTTTAAGGCATATTGGTTGTATGGCTAAGTACTATGATGTTCTAGCATGTTTTAGTTGTATCTTGAATGCATGAAAATAGGTGCTTTTGGTTGGTGTAAGTAACTAGGCTTTGTGTGAGAAAAATGGCTTTGAAAAGGCCCATTTATCGTCTACATGGCCAAAGACACGGGTGTGTGTCTCAGACGTGTGTGACACACGGCAATGCGATACGGTCGTGTGTCCCCTATAGCTTATAAAGTGTTGCAAGCCAGGCAGTTACATGGCCTAGCACACAGCCTGGCACATGGGCTTGTGAGGCCATTTCGAGGGGTACGCGGTTTGGCACACAGGCGTGTGGCTTGGCTGTGTGACCCAAGTCAGAGAGTTCCACGGGCACGGACACGGGCTAGGACACGGCCGTGTGTCTCAGTCATGTGAGTCACACGGCCTGGCAATACGGTCGTGTGGCCCCTACTGTATGAAATTTTTGAACTTTTTCTCGAAAATTCTATATGTTTATGATTTAGTCCCGAATCGCTTCTAAGGTGATTTTTGGGCCTCGATGGCTCGTATAAGGGAATATATGTTTGAGTTTGGATAATTTTACTAGGATTTTTGTTATGTTTTGGATCTGTTGAATATTTACTCGTTGTGTTATGTAAAACTCTAGTAATGCTCCGTGGCTCTATTCCGGCAACGGATACGGCTAGGGGTGTTACATAACTACTCATCGGGTAATGATCGTACATTGCAAAAATAATTTAAATTGAGGGCATCAATTGTCTATTGAATCGGCAAAGGCACAACCATCTTATCATTGCTTTTCAAGTTAAAACTTTTTTCTAGCATCATAAGTTGATTTTTGAAGATAGAATCAAGCCTTTCTTTCACTTCCTCGTCTTGAATCACTATAGGATTTTCGGCAAAGGTCTTGGAAGATCTAGTTCTTTTGCGAGACATGGTGACTTTTCTTAAAAAATAGGCAAAATTTCGGCATTGGATGAAGTAAGGGATTTGCGACAGCAATCGACTTGCGACAGCGACGGGTTTGCGATAGCGATAGGCATGCATGTAGTGGTGATATGATTGCTTTAGAAAAAGACTCGCAATGGCAATAAGCTAGGGTTTTGTGACAATGGGAGGAATTTAAGAGGTTTTTCAGGATTTAGGCCAACAGCTAAGAGGAAAAAGAATGGGTGGTTAGGGTTTAAGCTAATTGCTTAAAGGGTTGTGAAAATTATGATGGTAGCGAGGGGTTTATATAATGCTAAATTAGGGAAATTTTGTAGCAAAATTTTAGCTACTTAAGGTGACTCGAGAGGCAAGTATGGATGGAGGGAAAGTGGTGGCAAAAATTAGGGTTTTAGGGAACCCTTATGGACGGCAACGATGGGTAAATTTCTCCTCTTTTCTGTTCAAGCCTTAATCCCAAACTGTATTTATAAACTAGATTGCTAAAAAAATAAATTGATTAGTACTTGGGCCAATTTGACCCTCTTTATTAAACATAAACAAATCAAATTAAAATTAAAAGCAAAGATAAAAATAAAAATAAAAATTTAAAATTAATTAGAAATTTTCTTCTCAAAAAATTACATCAAATTAATTCCCAGGAAAGGTTGGAGGGGTCACAATGGTCCCGCTTAAGTTCTGATCTCCTTAAGAAAAATAATTTTTTAAGCATGTCATTTATTAAAATGAGAGAAAAAAATTGAAAATAAATTAAGGACATAGAGAGTGAAGAGGACTCCCTCAATGTTATTGATGATTGTCACTGACAAAGGCGATGTCCAAAGGCCATTTATCATACGAACCGTATCCATCTAGAAAGAAGAAGTAATGTTGCCCAGCAATTATATTCAATATTTGCTCAAAAAATAGCAGCAGGAAATGGTCTTTCTATTTTGCTTTGCTCAACTTTCTGTCATTAGTACAAATCTGTCTACCTATGATGATCCTTAACGAAATCAGCCCATTTTTCATTATCCTTCTTTCTCTGGTACAAGTCCCACCCATTGAATATCATAGATTGGATCCATGATCCTAGCTTTTAACCATTGAGACTCCAATCTCCCAGGATCAAATACTTAATATTAAATCAAACTCTTCTATCCCTTAACATATCCCTTTGCAATAGTCCACTCGATACGTTTCTCGTGCCTTTTGAAAATAATTAGTCTAACTCGAGTGGCTCTTCTTTTGATGGTTTGGGTTACTTGTACTCATGTAATGATAGCTCTAATGATTCGAACTGAACTTTTGAACTGAATCCTTCTAAGTTAGCTTCCAAACATGTATCATCCTCATCTTGATGTGAAGAGTCATATGAAATACCTTCCAATGGATCTTCGGTTGAAACAAAACAATCTTTAACCTCATCAGGAGATCTTAGGGCCTTGAGCACATTAAAGGTTACTTATTCATCTTGAACTTGCATGGTGAGTTCACCTTTCTGTACATCGATTCTCGTCCTACCAGCTTGCAGGAAAGGTCTTTCTAAGATGATTGGTACTCCTTTATCTGCTTCAAAATCTAAGTTAATACAGTCAGCACAAAATATGAATTTATCAACACAAACCAAGACATCCTCGATCTTTCCTTCGAGGTATGCTAAAGATCGATCCACCAATTGGAGTGTAATTGTTGTCGGTTTGGCCTTACCAATACCTAATCCTTTAAAAACAGACGTAAGCATTAAGTTGATATTCGATCCCAAATAGCCCAAAGTCTTACCACAATAAGATTCTCCAATATTGCTAGGTATGATGAAACTTCCTAGATCCTTCAACTAAGGAAGCAACTTATTCTGAAAAAAAAATAGGCTACATTCTATAGTTAGGGCTACAGTTTCAAATTCCCCAAACCTTTTCTTTTTAGACAAAAATTCCTTCATAGCTTTCGGATAGTTCGGCATTTGCTCCAAAGCTTCTACCAACAGGATGTTGATACATATTTATTTCAACACATCCAACATTCTCTTAAATTGAATATCTTGTTTACGTTGCTGGAGTCTTTGAGGATATGGAGGTTGTGAAACTTTGGCTTAGATTGGACAGCTCTTCCGAGGTAATATTTTTGCATCTAATTAAAAGGTTGGCTTATTAGAATTCACTAGTTTAGGTTTTACCTTTTCAAAATTTGCAGAATTTGGTTTCTCTAGTGCAGGAATTTGAGTTGTTGGTTGATTTTCCTCTTTCTGGGGAGCTTCATCATCAACCTCAACCTTATTGGGTTCAAAAGTCCTTCCGCTTCATAAATTGACCGCTTTGCAATTCTCCTTACTCGGTTTTCTTAGGTTCTCCATGTCACTAGGTAAAGCTCCATGTTGTTTATTTCGAAGTTCGTTTGCTAGCTGCCCCATTTGGTTCTTCAAATTTCTCAAAGTTGCATCATTCTTCACCATGTATGCTCTTAATAAGTTCTCAAGATTAGAAGACTCGACTGAAAGAGGATTTTCTATATTGTTTAGTACAGCACCTTAGGGTTTGTTTCTAAACTCATCAGCTAATTATCCCACTTGATTTTCTAGATTCTCCAATCAAGACATCAGTTTTAGCAATGTATGCCTTCAACAAATTCTCCAAATTATTTGAAGGTTCAACTTGCGGTGGGTTTTGAACTTGTTGATTGAAACCAAGAGGTTGATTTGATCTATGCTGCATGTAAGTGTTATTCGGTCCACCTCATTGGTAGTGGATTGGTGCCTGAATTGCAACATGATTTAAACTATTAGTAGTAAATTGTTTCAACATTGAAGAGATAGACGATACCTGAGCTGAGAGTGAAGTAAGGTCGTCTACTTCATGCACTCCGACTACTTGTCTTCCAGAAGCTGCTTGATTTGTCGGCCACTGGTAATTATTACAAGCTATTCTCTCGATGATTTCATAAGCCTCATTATAAGACTTCAACAAGAGATCTCCATTCATAGAGGCATTTACCACCAACCTTCTATGTGCATTAAGACCATTAGAGATTGTCTCCAACTGGATATAATGTGGAATCCCATGATGAGGGCACCTACAGAGTAACTCCTTGAATCTTTCCCATGCCTTATATAAGGAATCATCATCCAATTGGTGAAAAGTGGTGATCTCATTCCGCAACTTAGCATTTTTGCTAAATGGGAAATACTTTACCAAAAAGCATTTAGCTAATTCTTGCTAAGTACAAATTGAGTTGGATGGCAATGAATTAAGCCATACTCGTGTTCAATCCCACAACGAGTATAGAAATAGCTTCAACCTCAGTGCGTCTTTAGTTACACCGGCTATCTTGAAGCAATTGCTCACATCCATAAACAATCGAAGGTGAATATGTGGATCTTCTGTGGGCATTTCGTTGAATTGGCCTATTGTTTGAAGCATCTGAAACATCACAGGCTTTAATTCAAACTGTGGTGCCTCAATCTCTGGTCTCCTAACTCTCAGATTTAGTTTGTTAAGAAGTGGCAACACATACTACCTTATGGGTCGGTCCCTATCATCAACAATAATAATTAGATTTCGAGCATTAGCGGCTTTATTCCCTTGATCATCATTTTCATTCTCAAGGTCCATTTCTGCGGCTTGTCTCTAGGCTAATTTTCTTGTCTTTTTTTTTCTAAATTCTCACTCGATTTGAACGTCTACAGCGAGTAAATCGATGATTTGATCTATGCTCATGACGACCTGAAAAATGATCACAAGAAACTAAAGAATAAATAATAAAATAATAATAAAGGGGAAGAGAAAAAAATTAAAGAATTATTTAGTAAATTTAGAAATAAAAATCAAATCAAGTCAAATTGCAAAGAATAATTTCACAAAAATGATTAAGGCAACAGTCCCTAGCAACGGTTCCAAAAACTTGTAACGGGAAATATGCGCAAGTGTACACAATCATTCAAGTAATAAGTAAGTAAAATTAGTTATCATCTCCACGAGGACTGTATAAGCTTAATTGATTAATTGCAAAATTATAATTAACAATTTGATGTAAAAACTCAATAATTTGGATGGTGATGATTAAACTAAATACAACTAACTAGATGCAAAGATCGATCCCTATGCAATTCTAATCTAGATGCAATTTACCTAAATGTATGAATCAATGGCTTTAGCAACAAAAACAATCAACATTAAATGGGCTAGGATAATTATATTAATCAATTCAATTTACTTTATCATGCTTAACAATGTTCAGAATTACTTCTACGGCAACTCAATCTTTCATGAGTTTGGAAACCAAATTAAGTCCTTACGGAGTCTTTTACTTAGTTAAATATGCATTTTACTGATCATATTAACTAAGGGTTTCTTATCATTTATGTAAGGTCACAGGGACATTTACTTAAGCAATAGTTTAATTACATAAACCAAAAAACTATGCAAGGCAATACACTTAACTAAAGATATTACGAACCTAAACTTAGTCGTGTTTAAGGATCTAAATTGAACATTTCACTTTTCAATTATGTGTCTACTAACCATCGTCTGGTTAGGATCGCTCAACTAATCTGGGTGCACCTAATCACGTATGAATGAAATGCATCATGATATTCATTGAAAACATGATTGACTGAGGCCTAAACATGTTAAACATTAATAAAATATATCTTATTGAATTAACATAATCATCCTAGCAAATAGGATTTAAAATATCATTGTTGATGTCAAAAATAATAAACCTAAAGCAAACATGATTAAAATAAATAACAAGAGGAAAGAATAAACTCTATTCAGTTCAGCAGCCTTTCGGATCTATTCTGACTGATTCAGTTCAGCACCCTTTTGGATCCATTCTGACTGATGCACTCCTCCGTTCTGCTCGATTCTTCTTTTTCTCAGGAGTTCCTAAAGTGGCCAACCAAAGAATGCTTCTGAAAAAGCTTTTGTGGCTAAAGTATGTGAAAGAGATGGGCGGCTATGCAATGGAAGGAAAAGGGAAATGGAATGTAAAAAAATGGAAATGGAATGTAGAAAAATGCTAATGAGAGAAGAGAAATAAGTTGTGAGGGATGATGGATTAAGGGACTGGTGCATGGTATTTATTGGTGAAGGTAAGGGGTAGAGTTAGCTACAAATAGATTCAAAATTCCTTCTCTTTCTACCATGCATGGCTGGCCATATTTGAAGGAGAAGAGAATGACTTAGTCTCCTCAATTTGAATTCAAGCCAAGGCTATTAATAGCCATAGGGTAGACAGTTTCAACAGAAAAGTAGTTGAGCTGATTTCTGATTATTTTCCAACTGTAAGACCTTCAATTAAATACCCCAGAGCTTGCTTTTGGGCTGCCATCTACTTGTGCTAAAACTGGGCTTCAGTTCCCCCTTGTTGGACGGTTTCTCAGTCCAATAACTTAGCAGACATGTCCATCTTTTAGCACCTCTTTTACTGGGTCAAATTATCAACATCATGACTCAAATTGCATGGTATTGTCGTCCACATGAGTTTATTTGTTCATGTCCATGTTTCATTCACATTTCTCACTTCTTCAATGGTCCTCCTACATAGTGAAAAATCTCATATTTATAAATTAACATGAAACAATATAAAATATGTAATAAAATCATGTAATTAAGCACAATTTCACATACTTTATAAATTCATGCCCAATTTTACTAAATAAGTAAAATTTACTTATTTTAATAACAATTACTCAAGATAAACATATTTATTAAGTAAAAGGGTGGTAAAAATATATAGAAAAATCCTACATAATTTCGAGTTTACACACCTCTTCATTATAAATCTCACGAATATTTTAGAGAAATAATCTTGAATAGCCATTTTAATGCTACCTTCATTTTCTAATACATAAATAGAAAAAAAATGGTTACAATGATATGATAGGTAAAGAGTTAAGGGAGATAAAAAGTGAAATGTTGATTATAATGAACATCCAAGCATATTTGCGATGGTGATTATGAAATAAAGAATCTATTGGGACATTTACAAGTTTGTCCTAGTAAATTTGTTGCATTCCTCAAAGTGAACGCAAGTATAAGATAAAATTTAAAAGATATAATTATGGACGTGATAAGTGGTATAATAGTAACCACTAGAAGTGGAAACATAGTAATAAATCAGACAACAAAGAAAGTTCTCAAGAAAACCCTTCAAAAGATAGATATAACTTAACAATACGATATGAAGTCCATCAATCATGCACCCGTCAGCTGTCAAACTAGTTTCTCCAACTATATTAATACTCTTTAAGAATATATATATGTATTGCTCGCCATGTAACAATGGATATTATACATTTGGACAGATACAAGAAAGTTTTTTTTTTCTTTTGGTATTGAAATAAACCAATATTTTTCCAATATTTGGTAGTAAAAAATTTGTCAAATGCTCCATAAGAGCTAATATATCAAGAACAAAATTTGTGATGTTAACGCATTAGTTTTAAAAGATATAAAATATTACTAATGAATAGCTTGTTAGAGAAAACATTTTCAACTTTTCATTCTTCAAATTTTAGTAAGGAGTTTATAAAAAGAGTCGAATCTTTAGATAAGGAATCTTTTGATCTGGGCATACTTGAAAAAAGTACTCGATTCTCTAATAATGAAACTAAAAGAGAATACTTTCCTAAACTATATGATCCTTTCTTGCATGGACCCTACTGCAGAAGAATCAAAAAATGGGGTTCTTCTTTAAGCATAAATCAAACCTATAAAAGAAAACATGGATCCGTTTTGAATAAATACGATTCATGCTCTACTTCTTACTACTGATTATCACGAACTTGAACAGACACTAGATACACTCAATATAAAATCATTAGCAACAAAAAAAGAACTCTCTTTATTGGCATTGATAGAAGATGAACACGGAAATACCGATTCAGAGGATCGAGTCAAAATTTTGAAATTTTTATTCAATATAGCTATAACTAATCCCAACAATCAAAAAATTCGAAAAAAAATCTATTGGATTAAAAGAAATATGTAAAAAAGTTCCTCGATGGTCATACAAATTAATCGACGATTTAGAACAACAGGGGGAGAAAACAAGGAAAATGTAATAGCAGAGCATGAAATTCGTTCAAGAAAATCCAAGCGTGTCGTGATTTTTACTAATAAACAGGCGAAACGTCGATACTTATACTAATACCAAGGATGCTAATGATCCTGATCAAACGTCCGAATCTCGAATCCGCAACTGATAATAACCCGATCTCAAATCTATCTTTGAAAACACTGAGGCTCCCTTTAGTTGATCAAACAAATCATCAATACGCGGTAATGGATATTTATTCTTTATCGTCACTTTATTCAGTTGACGATAGTCAATGCACAACCTCATGGTTCCGTCCTTATTTTTCACGAACAATACTGGTGCACCCCAAGGTGAGAAACTTGGTCGAGCGAAACCTCTATCCGTCAACTCTTGCAACTGAGCTTTCAATTCTTTTAACTCGGTTGGTGCCATACGATACGGAGCTATCGAAATTGGCGTAGTTCCAGGTACAAGCTCAATACCAAACTCTACCTCCCGAACAGGTGGTAAACCCGGTAATTCTTCAGGAAAAACATCCGGGTATTCACAAACCACCGGCACAGATTCGGGTTTCTTTTCTAATTCTTTGTCATCAAGTACATACGCAAGGTATGCTTCGCACCCTTTTCTTACATATTTCTGGGCCAACATTGCTGATATTACAGCTGGCAGCCCCCTTAAGTCCGTAGACTCAACTCGGATTATCTCGTTATTTGCGCACCACAAATCAATAGTCTTGCTTTTGCAATTCACAACCGCATCATGCGCGGTCAACCAATCCAAACCAAGAATAACATCAAATTCATCAAACGGAAAAAGCATCAAGTCCGCCGGAAAACAGGAATCTCGAATTACTAGGGGGCATTTCTTACACACTTTGTCGACAAGCACGTAACGACCCAAGGGATTTGACACCCGAATTACGAACTCAGTAGACTCAATAGGTAAAGTCTTACTGGATGCTAAGGTTTCGCATATATAAGAATGAGTAGAACCAGGGTCAATCAAAGCAATCACATTAGTATCAAAGAGAGTAAAAGTACCGGTAATAACATCTGGCGAGGAAGCATCCTCGCGTGCGCGTATAGCATAAGCCCTAGCAGGAGCGCGAGCCTTGGATCTGGTCGTAGCATCTCTAGATCCTCTCTGACCACCCCTAGCATTGCCCGTATTTCTAGATGGTCTACCTCGAACAGTGGTAGCACCCGGTTTCTCGCTTTGATTTATATTCTGTTCAGACAACCTCGGGCAATCCTTAATGAAGTGGTCAGCTGATCCGCACTTGTAACAGGAGCGATCATGGAATCTACAACTCCCCGAATGCCATTTACCACAATACTGGCACTCCGCTCTGTCCCAACGATCATTTCCAACACTAGCGACCGAAGTGACTCGTGCATCCACAGGGGGTCGATCGCGATCTCGTCTAGAAAAGCCTGAAGTGTCTCTAGATCGGCCTAAGCCATCTCTAAATTTCTTCGATGACTGTGGGAAGGGCTTCCCCGAAGACCTCTTACGAAACTCCTTTGCTCCCACCTTAGCTTTTCTTTTCTCCATACTGAGCTCCTCGGCCTTGCAAGCTCGCTCGACAAGTGCCACAAATTCTCGGATTTCCAAAATGCCTACATACAGCTTTATATCGTCATTCAGTCCATCCTCGAAACATTTACACATCACGGCTTCTAAGGAAATGCATTCTCGTGCGTACCGGCTAAGCCTTACAAATTTTCGTTCATAGTCGGTAACCGACATGGAACCTTGTTTGAGTTCAAGAAATTCCTTCCGTTTTTGGTCAATAAATCTCTGACTGATATACTTCTTTCGAAACTCGGTTTGGAAAAACTCCCAAGTTACTTGCTCTCTAGGCACAACAGAAGTCAACGTATTCCACCAATAGTAGGCAGAATCACGTAGCAAGGAGATAGTACACTTTAGGCACTCATCGGGTGTGCAAGATAGTTCATCTAGTACCCGGATAGTGTTGTCCAACCAAAATTCCGCTTGCTCGGCATCATCGCTGTCCGTGGCTTTAAATTCAGTAGCCCCATGTTTTCGGATTCTGTAAACTGGGGGCTTATTTGACCTTATTTGGTCAGTTACCGGAGGTATGGTAGGTGCGGGGGTGGTATTTGTCGGGAATGGAGGTTGTGGAACAGCCGTATTAGTTCAAATGTATTGGTTGAACCAATCATTCATCACGCTATAGAAAGCTTGTCTAGCTTCATCATTCGGGTTACTAGCATTAGGTTGAGAGTCCACCGGTGCTGTCCCTTGTACGGGAGCAGGCGCTACACTCTCAAGATCATCAGCTACCGCTCGGTCGGGATCGGGATCCATTACTATAAATAAACACATTTGCAAATGTCAGAAATCACCACACTATCAAATAATCACATAAAATGGCATGTATAGCTAGACCCAACGCATTACGGTAGTCCTAGAATCGACTAAACCGTAGCTCTGATACCAATAAAATTGTAACACCCCATACCCGAGTCCGTCGCCGGAGTCGGACACGAGGGGTTTGCAGACTTAAATCACTTCTTTGCACAATCCATTTTAAATTTTCCAGGCAAGCTGGCTAACTGTGTCACTGTCACCTTAAAAATCATATCTTGAGTTTCACAACTCGAAAATTAGATTCGTGATTTTTCCCTGAAACTAGACTCATAGATGCATCTACAAATTTTTTTCTAGAATTTTTGGTCGGGCCAATTAGTACAGTTTATTAGTCAAAGTCTCCCATGTTACAGGGATCGACTACACTGACCTTTGCGCATTACGACTTCGATATCTCCCTGTACAGGGATTCAATACTGATTTCGTTTGTTTCTATAGAAACTAGACTCAAAAAGGAATCTATTAATATATGGAATGACTTCTAATTATCTCTGGTTAATTTATAATGAATTTCCAAAGTCGGAACAGGGAATCCAGAAACTGTTCTGGCCCTGTCTCACGAAAACTTTAGCATCTCATAATATACTGTTCATATGAATGTTTCGTTACTTTCCTATGAAAATAGATTCATCAAGGTTCGTTTTCATAATTTATTCACTATTTAATTCCATTCCTACTATTTTTAGTGATTTTCGAAATCTACATCACTGCTGCTGTCAGCATCTGCCTTTAAGGTAGACTTTACCTATTTCATAGTTTCCATGACTCAACTAGCCCTTTTAGCATAAATAGCACAAATTATGATAGTGATTAACCATTCCCATGGCCAATCCTTGTTAAGCATATCCATATCAAATGAGTATAACATTATGCTCAAACATATATAAGCCATTTTCGCATGGCTATCCAAAATTATACAAATCCAAAGGGTCCATGACCCACAACAAAAAGGGTAGTCCTATACATGCCATTTCGAAGTTCAACCAAAATTGTACCAAAAGGGGGCTTTGATAGTGTGGGCGACTTCGACTTCAAAATCCCGAGTCCGATAGCTGAAGAACCAAAATCTATAAAACAGAGAATCAAAGAAACGGAGTAAGCATTAAATGCTTAGTAAGTTTTGAGCAAAGAATTTAGACACAACCAAAGTATAGCATTCATGTAGCTAAACGGATAATTTCATTTGCACAAATTTTCAATATCATACTTACTTCACATTACCAACCCTTTTATTCATACACAAAGATCAACTTAGCCAAAGGCCGGTAGCTCATTTATCAACTGAGCGAATACTTATTTGTAAGGGCTCAACTAATTCAAAGCACATACAAAACATACCTCAATGTTGGGATGTTTCAAGCGTATTAACTGAAATTTTTACAGCAAGATCATTCATTTCCAAATCACGTACCTTCGGAATTTAACCGGATATAGCTACTCGTTCAAATGCCTTCAGGACATAGCCCGGTTATAGTAACTCGCACAAATGCCTTCGGGACTTAACCCGGATTTAGTAACTCGCACAAATGCCTTCGGGACTTAACCCGGATTTAGTAACTCGCACCAATGCCTTCGGGCTTAGCCCGGAATTAGTATCTCGCACAAATGCCTTCGGATCTTAGTCCGGATATGGTAACTTAGCACAAAGCCTTCGGGACTTAGCCCGGACATCATTCGAATAACCATGCACATTTAACAATAAATCATGACACATTCGTATTTCATTTTCATTAGCAAAACTCAAACACAAGACACTTATCACTCTTGCAATTTCGGCTCAATAGCCACACACAAGGAGCATGATTTTGATTTGCTTAAAACATGATCTAATCAAATCATAATTTAAGCTCTATTACTCAAGAACTTACCTCGGATGTTGTCGAACGGTTTCGACGGCTATTCGACCACTTTTTCCTTCCCTTTATCGGATTTAGTTCCCCTTTGCTCTTGAGCTTAATTCAAACAAATTTAACTCATTAAAGTCTCATTTTGCTAGCTTATGGCCGAATATGACAAGGAGTTTGATAGGTCATATGGCCACCTTTTAGCTCAAATACACAATGGTCATACGCATTTTTAATCACATCAAGCAATTTAATACAATTCATTCGAACATCAAAAGAGAAGCTCAAGGTACTTAGCCCATATATACATTAGACACTAGAGTCACATATGTACGAAATCACGAATCGAATTCAACATACTAGCTAATATTTCCCCTTAGCCGAATTTTCTAAGTCAAGCTAAAGCCATCAATAGGCTACCTATGGCCGAACATACACATAACTTATGTACTTATTCATGTGGCCGAACATACATGTCTATGTTGGGGCCGATTGCATCACAACACCATACCATTTCAATTTTTGGTCATGGTTAAACAAAGAACTTAATGTCTCACTCAAAAATGCTAAAAAGAAGATTCAAGAATCATCAATCCACCATCACATGCACCATTACAAAGCTTCACTTTTAGCATGCAAATGATATCAACACCAATCCACCTTGGTCGAATATCATCTCCATGACATAGTAAAGATTTGAACCATGGGCTATTTAGAACTCAAGCTAACTACTAAAACATGCATGCATCTCATGGAACATCATCAAACATACCCTAGTCTATCAAACCACCATAGCCGATTTCCTCAAAGCTCTTTTTCCTTTTTTTTCTTTCTCCTATTCGGCCAAGAACAACATGAGAGCTTTTCTCTTCTTTTTTTTTTTGGTCATGCATGAGAATGATGAACACATTTTTTTCTCTTTGTTTTCTTCCTTCAATTTCTTATTAGTTTATTGCCCATGCTTCTTATTTTATTCTTCCATTAACACAACATGTTTCATGACATGTTTTGCCCATGCTTCTTATTTTATTTTTCCATTAACACAACATGTTTCATGACATGTTTTGCCCATCATCCCTTGTCATGGCCGGCCACTAGTACTTAAATGGGGGAAATTGACATGCAAGTCCACCCCTTTGATTATATGCACTATTAGGCCACTTGCATTTGCCTAGCACATTTCTAAATTTTCTCACATAAGTCCTATCAACTAAATTCACATGCAATTAACTAAATCGAAGCTTAAAACTTTCACACATTTTTATTCACATATTTTAGGCAATAATTATCACATTCAAATAATTTGGTGACTCGGTCTAGCGGTCCCGAGACCGCTTTTCGACTAGGGTCACTTTAGGGCTGTCACATGTTTCAAGCAAATGTACATTCCCCCTTTTTTTTTGGACAGAGTAGACAAACCACTCTTTTTTTCTTTTGATATTTCTGGACCGTTGAAACGAATATCTCGAAATTGGATATGTAAAACCAAAGAATCAAAAACTTTTTATTATACAGAAAAAAAAAGATCGAGAAAAACTACGAGGTCAAAAGATAAAATACAAAAGAGAAGAGAAAATGAGGATAGAAATAGCAGAACCATAGGATATTCTTTTACTTGCTCAAGTAATAAAGGGCTTCGTGTTAATAACCCGATCAATTCTTAGAAAACATATTATATTACCTTCACTGATAATAGTTAAAAACATTACCCGTATGTTATTATTTCAATTTCCTGAGTGGTTTGAGGATTTAACGGATTGGAATCAAGAAATGCATGTTAAATGCACTTATAATGGTGTTCAATTATCCGAAACAAAATTTCCAAAAAACTGGTTAATAGACGGTATTCAGATAAAGATCATATTTCCTTTTTGCCTAAAACCTTGGCACAGATTTAAACTACAACCCTCTCATAAAGATCCAATGAAAAAAACAGAAAGGTCAAAAGAATAATTTTTGCTTTTTAACAGTTTGGGGAATGGAAACTGAACTACCTTTCGGCTCTTCTCGAAAATGGCGTTCGTTTTTTGAGCATATTTTTAAAGAACTAAAAAAAATGGAAAACCACAAAGTCTGTTATATTAGATCTGCTTCATTCCTTGAAGTGAAGTAGCAATATAGAAAGACTGAAACTTGGACATGGGCGTGGTAAGTTGCTTTACAATAGTAATAGTAAAAGGGGTGGTCATAATAATTCTTCTATCCACCAAAAATGGAAAATGAAGATATTCTGAGATAGATATTAAGACCGATATTGAAATTTAAATTAATAATTTCAACTTATATTTAAGCTTTTAATTATTGTGCATTTATTATATGATCATACACATTACTTAATTTTGCACATATGCCTTTGCAAAGAAAATATTTGTTCGTGCGTATTTTTTAAATTGATAAAATTTATTTGCAACAACTGCATATAGCTTTGTCTTTAATTTTATTGTATTGGAAAATTATTGTCTTTGTCTCTAGTTTATACTATGCATATACAATTAAATCACATATGATGATAAACCAAAAGTTTACATTTGTATTGTTGAATCACATGAGATAATAAACCTGAAGTTTACTAGTCCAAATGTATTAATTAAGTTGGCATGATTGGTTAGACCATCCTGATCAATAATGATGCAACAAGTTGAGAATTTAAATCGATATTTATTAAATAACTTGAAGATTCTTCATTTTAAAGAATCCTCAAGCGCTCTTTGTTCTAAAAGAAGATGATTTATTAAACCTCACTAGAAAAGTTGAGATTGAATCTCTTGCATTTCTAAAAGAAATGTCGGTCTGTTTATCCAACAAGTGGATATTTTGATATAATTTTGGTAGATGCATCTAAAATTTAACCAAATGTGAATAGTAACTCGCAACCTGTAGTTTGCAAGATTAATTTTTTTAATTATTTGCTTAAGAACAACACTTTCATATTATGGAATCGAGACAATTTTTGCTAATGTTAATACGTTTATTTCTTATGCTTTCAGTTATTATTGAATGCTAGATTGTAAGCGTGAGTAACTATAGCAAAAAGTCAATTATTTATACGTATAAAATGGTTTAGCATAGTTTATAAAGTATATCCTCCAGTTAGTAGCTAAACCATATCTGTAACACGAATATGGAGGAGTTACATCATGTCATTTGAAAAACCAAATTTAAAATGTGGGATAAAAAATCATAATTTTTGCTAACCACATATGAGTTCTAAAAAATCACAAGTTCGAAAAACTCTTATTTTATAGCGTAATCACTTAACCATATATTTTGAAAAATAACGGAAACTTCAAGAAATCGATATCTAACTTTGGAAATCACTTGATTTGAAAACATTAATTTTTGGCAAAACTCTTACATTGTTATTTAGAAAAATTCGTGTGCAGTCATTTTACAAAAAAAGCAGTTTGTTTGATTGATACGACTCACAAAGGCCCAACCCAAGCCCAAGAACGTGATGGGCTCAAATTACCACAAGGCCCAATAACGAGATCAAAGGCCCGACAAATGCGTTCCAAACTAAATGGGACCATTCAGGAGTTTGTTAGCAATGCCTTAGATGCGTACATGAAAGAAAGAGAAAATCAAGATTCACTTTCTTGTTTTCAAGAAAATCAAGAAACCGAATCTTGGCCCAATCTTGCTGTTTGGAGCGATTTCAAGAATCAAGAAAATCAAGATTTCAAATCTTGGAAATCTTGGTCCAAGAAACCAAATCTTGCAGCCAAAGCACATTGGATCTCCGTTACGAGCATCAACGAACCAATTTTAGTAGAAGATGGAATACAAGCCCAAGTTCTTAAAGGCAAGGCCCAAGAAGATGATTCCAAGCCCAATCAAGAAATACACCCATATTTAGTTGAAAATCAGGCCAAATTGTCAAAGGGCCCAATTTGTAAACATTTTAATTGTTAATTTAAATTTTAGGCTTTAGGAATGTTACATGTTAAAATTCGGCCCAAAACAGTCCATTTAAGTGCATGGTCAAATTTGCCTATTATTTTTATTAATTAGGTTTAATTTTTAAGTTTTCTAATAAGATTAGGATAATTCTAAGGCCTATTTAAAGGCATGGCCGGCCACCCTTGTATTGACTACTTCTCAATTATATTGAAAATTTTAGATTTGTTTAAGTGCAGAATTCTCTTTGAGTTTTTCTCCAAGAATTCTCTCTTGAGTCTTCTTTAGAAGTTGTTTTAACAATATTTTGATTGTGGGAGCCATCTTCAACCTTCTTCTTGCCATTGATATTCTTTGGAGGGGAGATTAGAGCCGTTTGAAGGGAGTTGTGGAATCTTTTGGGATTTCAAGGCTTCTTAGGACTTATCTTTTAATTTCTTGCTGTCAATTTTTCCTTTAAATTCTACTAGTGTCGATTCCTTTATCTAACTTGTTCTTATCTTCTTGTTTGTTTCAACCCTCTTTAATTACTAAAGATAATCGATCAGCCCTCTCTTTGGCAGCCAAGTTCGAGCCAAATCATCTTTTCCCCAATTGATCTCGCCGAATTTCTCCTTCTCATTCTGATTCAAACGGTTGTTGGAATTTCAATTGATTTGCTGATTGGATTCTTAATTTCTTTTCGGATTTGGTTGTAAGGGATCATAGAACTTCTTAATTACCGATTAACAATCTTGTCCATCAATTTCCCCCTTCTTGCCGCCCAAATCCCTAATTTTGTTCAAGTTTTTATTTTTATAATCTGTTAAATTTAATCTCGCTGTTTTGTGTTGCTTATCAGATTCGATTGATTGGGAAACTTTCTTGACGTCCAATTTCACGTTCTTGGTTATCAAGATTCATCACTAATAAGCATTCTCACTTTTTTGGCTCAGTCTTTATTGATTTGGGAGTTACTTTACTTTAGATATGGAATTCTAATCCTTTTCTGTTTCATTTCAGATCTGATTGTTTAAAGCTTTCGTAGGAGTTTCTCATGACTTGACAACTCGATCTTGGTCCCCGCGCAACCCTCTATCATTGATACTTAATTTTCTAGTGTGTATTTTCAGAGTTTTTAATTTTTGTAAACCAAATTTCAATTTGTCAAATTCAAATAATTTTGCAGTTTTATGTTAAGAACACCTAAAAATTGATGAATAGAACAAAACTCAAAAACAAAACCAAATTTGAAAACTTAGTCCAAAAATCAAAAGTCCGGAAATCTTAATTTATTAACCAAAACAGACCATTTTACGTGAAAACCAATTCGAACTCCCGCACGCTGTCCGGACCTAAATTAGCTGATTATCTAAAAGGTCAAAAACAAAAGGGTGAGCTATAAATCTTAATATGTACCTAAACTCAAAAAGAGAACACAAATAACACAACAATCAAATCACAAAGAATTTCATATCGATGAATTGAGCAAAACTAAGTGATGTGATTTCCCAAAATTTGGAAAGTTTAGAAACTTACTTGAAGGAAGGATCGTCTTGAATAGGTTTAAAAGATGGTGGAAACCGTGACCCGAAGCACTTGAATGTTTTATGGAACTGAAGTTATAATCAAACTCAACCCTCGTAAATTTGAAAAATACTCGAACCTTGGTATAACGAAAATGCCACACTTCTAGGTGGTAAACGAAGTGATAAGTCAAGGGTGAACGCCACAAACTCAAAGGAAGTTTGATAAGTTCAAATACGTTCGGTTAAGAACCTTGAAGAGAAGAATCTCACAAATAAAGTTTTTGTATTCAAATGGTCTGACCGAAAATGTCCCTTTTACATTATTTATATATGCCCTTAAAATGGCCATTCAAATTTGGCATCTATTAGGTTCACACTAGCCTTAAATACACTCATGCACAATTTTTAAGATGTTCACACTAAGGATGAATATGTTCACACACACTATTAAATCTAGTTCATGTCCTTGTAGGTTTGTGCATGCTTTTGGCTGAATAGTCACAACTCTTTATTTGGTGCATTCATGCATACTTAGGCCTTAAGTATCTCCTTGTTCTATGAATGTGCAGCCATTTAAGTCCCAAAATCCCCCTTGGTCGAATGCTCCTAGCATGGGACATGCATGTCTTTAATTTGAGGCTTTAATAAGCATGTAGGAGCATGAATTAGTGACAAACTTCTAGAACGTCCATTTCCCCTTGCAGCCACCATCCATGCAACTCTTAAATGATATGAATTATTTATTCTTAAGTCAACTTGATGACATGCATTTGACCCATCCATATGAATGGTTGCATGTATCAACATTTGATGACTTGATTCTTGATAATTCTAGAAAGATCTTGTGATGAATTTGGTAAGATGGATAAAGCTTAAAGGGTCATCTTAATCCCATCCGAATGGTCATCTACACACATATAAATAGGCATCAGCTTTGCAACATTCTCATTCCAAAATTCGACCAAAACAATTTAACCCAAAAAGTATATGCATAACTCTTGAATCATACGCATAAACATATATATATTATACCATGAGCACACATATTTACATAAGACACATTCGAGGACTCATACTTAAGTTCAAACAACATACTTAAGAAATGCAAGGATGATAAATATTCATGCGCATATATTATAGAAACACAAGACACACACAACTAAAAATATGTTACATGACACAAACAAGACATAATGTGATATCACACGCACACATGCTAAAAATTATCAACTTAATAACTAGAACACATAAGACATGTAATAATATGTATGACAAAATCTATGGAATTAAATTAAAACACAAACTTATTAGATTAAACTTAAGTTCAACAGTCTCTAAATTTGGCATGATTAAATCAATCGGGCCCCTTAAAAAATTCATTGAAAACTTAAGTGATTTGGACCAGCATGGGAGTTGGGCCCGGCCCAACTTGGGCATGACTAGTTTGGGCTTGATCCCAACATTTTTGCATAAGCCCACCGAGGCCTCCCTCATAACTTAGACTTGGGATCACATCACTAAGAATGCATGCTTATGCCAATGCAATGCTTTTCAAAAAACATAATGTAGATTTTTCAGAAAACTTCCTACCCAACTCCGCTACACACCAAATAGAGTTCCCTAAAACTCGTCCATCCAATCACACCAACAGATAATTGTGGTCAATGCCACCAAGTTGCAATTAAAATTGTCGAATTGGATATATGTGGTCAAGCCACTATATTGCAGCCAAGCTACCAGAACAAATATATGTGATCGAGCCACTATAATTGCAGACAAACTGCTAGAAAAAATATAGATGAACCATCAGATAGTGCAAATCATTAAACTAACACAACTTCCTCCTTTCCATATTATCCCAAACCCTATGCAATGTGACATGGCATGCATATACTGAATCAGAATGAGAAGTATGTAAGACATGCAGTCGTACAATATCAGAAATTAAAAGGCATGGCATTTCATGCTTTAGCAGAACAGATGTATCACAAATTCAATATAAACAAATCAATTTCGCCATAATGTCACATGTATGGTCATATAGCAGAATCCAAATATACACAAATTTAACAAATTTAGATATCATATGCTCATACACAACATAGCAAAATGACAACATACCATCAGAATTGACAAAACACAAATCATACATATATAATTCACATACCTTAAACACATCACATACAAAAGCACATTAACATATACCTTGTTTCCAAGTCTTATTAAGCAAGTATGAAACCTACGAAAAGTCTAATTACAAATCATAGATCAAAACGACCCTAAGTGAAAATTTTCCAAAAAATGGGCTCACATGCCCATGTGGCCCACATGACCAAACTAGCCCAACTCGTGCGGCCCACACGACCTACACATGCCTGTGTGGTCCAAATGGCCTACACACGACCTACAAATGCCCGTGTGGCCCACATAGCCCAAATAGCCCATCTCGTGTAGTCCACATGATCTGGCACATAGCCGTGTAACCCACACAGCCTACCACACAGTCTGTCGCACGGCCCGACACACGGTCGTGTGACATCAACAGTGAGTTTTTCGGCTTTGCACTGTTCGTTATTTTTTGAGTTTTCCGATACAAACCTTATTGATTTCTGAAGCAAACACCCCAACAAGAATTTCATAACCCTAAATTAACCATTCACACGAATTAATTAACATGATTTTTCCAAACTTGAAACGCTTATTCAAAAAAAATAATGTAGACAATCAAACTACATTACATCGAAATCAACCTCTAACAACGACGATTAGTCACTTAATCTTGAAAAAAATGACAGTTAACAACACTTAAATCGCAGGAGGAGAGTTCTGCGTCTCTCGATTGTCACCTAACAAAAATCACAATAGGAATCAACCCAACATAAACCAATCAAAAACTACAGAATAAAAATTTGCATTCCTCCTCCACAAGCTCATGAAAATATAGAGTTCACTTACACGAAAAATTGATACTACAATGGTGAATCTTCCAAGCAAAGATAGCCAAAAGAATCGACAAACAGAACAGAAGAGGAAAGAAAAATAAAATAGAAAATAAGAAAGGAAAGAAGAAAAAACTAACATGAGAAGTGGGAAGAGAAGTGGACAGTAGAATTAGGAGAATTTTGGGGAAATATTTTAGGAATTTTTTAAAAACAGAATTAATTAATTAATTAAAAACAACTATCCACTTCCCCACACTCCTTATCAATTTTTTCCCCTTGAATTCCACTCAACTTCCTCCACATGGGCAGCATTGACCAAAAATAGTAAAAATAATTTCATTGTGCACACACTAGGATTCAAACACAGAACCAAAGGGTAATGTGAAGCCTTAGCATTAAACTAATAGACTCATTCTTATCAAATACTTGTGTAGGAATTAAATTTAAGTCAGATGTTTAGAGTTAAAGATAGGGACAAAAGTAGCAAAATTTTCAAATGAAGAGATTCGAACCCAAAACCTTACAAACACAAGCAACACTCTTAACCACTAAAACAAATTAATCACTTTGCAACATTTTCACATTCTTAAATTAAAAATTAAAACGTGACCACTCTTGATTTCACTAACTCAATTTTTACTAACCCGATTTTTGGGATGTGACAATATCTTTTGAGAACGAAACTTTTTGCGTATATGCATAAGGATATAATATTTTACATTAATAGACACTTTTACGCATCATGCCAATAATTTAATGTAAATACTTCCCATTATAATTGACTTTTGGTCAGGAGCAAAATACTACCTATTTTAGAATTTTTGATTGTGTAGCATATGTTCAAGTTGATCTATAACAATGCACAAAATAAGTATTTAAAGAAAGTTGAGAATATATATTAATTATGAGTCTCCTTGTATTATTATATGTCCTGAATGAATTGAAAATTCAATTATGATATGATATTGTGGTTACTATTTTTATTTAATAGTTTTCACAACATTAGGGAAAGAAAACTAATAACTGGATAAAATCATTGCTTATAATGAGTTATCATTATCTAGATCCTCATAGAGAGTAATTTTGAACTAAAATTTCCAAAAAAAAAAGGATAACTCACTTTATTACAAGTTAACTGCCAGATATATTTACTAACTTGATGAGAATAACCAAGTGTTATATACCAGCTAATGTTTTAAATTTGAATTAAAGTCCTAGTAGGATAAATTAGTTAGAACAAAATGAAAGTAATGCATGCCTAAAGCATGATATATTGATCGGTTCCAAATATGAAAATTCTCATAATAATAGTAATAATAATAATAATAAATCTAGATGGTCATATAGTGGAGGTGAGCGCTCCAAAAGAGACTCAAGACATAACTAAAAGCTAAACCTCCATAAGACATTCAGGTACCTGAAACTAAAGATTAAAATAGTAAAAATAAAGAGATCTCGATAAGTTATATCCATTCGAGAAAATATAGACTGATAATAAAAATGGTCGACAATGATTTTGTATGAAATATTATTGAAATAATGAAATAAAAAGAGGATCTTGAATAAATCTATTGAGAAATATACATATTGAATAGTCTAAATACTTAATTGTATAAAGCTAGCAAGGGTATAAATGAAATAGTTTTGCAAAAACAATAAAAATATGAAATTTTTCGCTAAATCCTAGAATTGATCATGAAAAGATATAATATTCTTTAGGTATATTATTAAACTAACAAAGATTTAACATACGTTTAATAGTTGTTGTAACAACCTGTTATATGAATCACTATATAGTAAAGTTTATATTAAAATCCTTGAATTTAAAATGCTAGAAACATATAAAGTTTCACGAGAAATTGTTCATTCATAACTTTCAAAAGAATGATGATATAAATGCTTAGCAAATGCATTCAAATGGTCATTTGAAAAGTTAGTATTCAATATTGAATACATAGAATATAATATATTATGTGATGTTTTCATGAGAGGGAGTAAATACGTATTGTACTCTTTTTCTCTTAACTGGGTTTTGTCTCATTGGGATTTCCTAGTAAAATTTTTAATGAGGCAACATGTTATGCGTATTATAGTTGTGTACTCTTTTTTCTTCACTAAATTTTTGTCCTACAAGGTTTTTCCTAATCAAGTTTTTAATGAAACATTTCTTTCATACAATGGATATACAAAGAGGCATGTCATGAATGCTATTAAGTGGATGATTATTATAATAACATTTCACCTTTCATCTCCTTGTAACTGCTTTTTCTTATTTATGTATTAGAAAATGCGGTGTCTAATCTTCCTATATATATATTTAAGAGTATACTACTTGTGATGTGTAGAAGAATAATAAAAATGCAATAGAAATCCCCCCTATTCTCATATTTATCTCTTCTCTATTATTCTTGTGTTCTTTATTATTATTATTATTATTATTATTATTATTGCATATTTGATGTTGCGCATGTAGGTTTAGGTAGTAGCTAAAAGATTGATCGAACAGCAATAGGTGGAAGGGACTGCCAAAGGGATGGTGGAAGGTAAATACTGATGGCGCGGTATGTAGCGAGACTATGTTGCAACAGCGAGAGGTGTTATCCAAGACAGTCAAGGACGATAGATAGTGGCTTTTCCAAGGGATTGGAGGATGTTAAATGATAGAGGCAGAACTGGGGTGCATTTGATGGCTTGTTGCTTGCATGGGATCTTGGTATTCCTAAGTGTGTTGGAAGTGGATAATGCTGCCGTTGTGCAGTTGCTTAATGGTACTGGTCAGGATGTGCATCATGAGGCGGTCCGAGCATTAAGGGAGCTATTTGAACGGAGTTGGGAGATGAGAGTTCAGTATGTATACAGAGAAGGGAATACAGTAGCGAATTGTATGGCAGCACCAGCCAGAGGTAAGGGAAAGGGAATGCAACTGCACCAATCACCACCAACACGGGCAATGGGGCTACTGCAGGCTGATGAGAGACGACGATGCCTTGTCGAGGCAAATGAGGTATAAATTGGCTAGTTTTTTTTCTTCTATACCAAAAACAATTACGTCATTATAACACCACTTTACATATAAAAGTTGTCCTTACAACACAATTAATCACCAATGGTTATAATTAGATATCTAAAACTTGACTTTTTAAATAATTTAATATTGTTACCAACCAACATTATAAACTACAAACATATTTTTCTTCATGCTATCAATGTTTAATTTATATCAAGAAAAATAATGCAACATATTTAATCAGGAAAGGGTTTACCTTGGGACCATGCTTAGTGAAGTTAATCAAACAGTTACACTAGAGCTCCTTGAAACAAGTACAAACTTTCACAATCACGCAAGCATGAGTTGATTGAGTTGATCTGCTTTATACCCTTCAGGTTAGTCCTAAAGAGGTTATTTCTATTCACTGTTTAATGCTTGATTTTTTTGGCTTATAATTTGTTAATATACTACAGTATATATCCCATGATATTAGACAAATACCATGATAATCTGCTAATATAATATATATATATATAGCACACAGCAAAATCCTTTTATTTCAGTCCCTTTATTAAGATAAAAGAATGCAAGTGTTTACTCGTACTCGTAACTTAGTAACTTACTGAAGAATCTCATACTTTGTGGCATCATTGAACCTTTATATCCGCAGCCACAGATTCTTAAGTGCAACAAGCCTACTGCACCTTGGACCGATGTTCTCCCAAGATCCATCCCTCTCTTTATCGACACCACTTTCTGCAGATGTAATCCAAGCATTAGTTACTGTTGACGGTTGTTGGATCTCCCCAAGTTTTCCTCTGGGGTTGCTCCTATTTGCATCTAATGCCCTAAGCAAGAGTTTCTTATTGATTCTTTGTGTCAAGGTCCAAACTATTTCTCAGTTTAGTCGAGGAGAATGCAACCTACTGCAACAGTGAAATTGGCAGTTTTACATGTAAACTTGAATTCAAGCAATGTGGGTGCAATTAGTAATAGAAAACAATAAACACCAAAATTCAAGCGACCTTTATTAGAATTAATTAATATTGTGCACTTAAGAATCAGAACAGGAAATGAAACTAGCAAATCATGTCTATTACAAAAATCTTGCTTAACTTCCCCTGTTTGGAACTTTCAGATAGCATGCAATTTATCACCAATAGTACCTAAAACCTACCCGACATAAAACCATAGCAAAAACATAAAAGAGTGAACACAAACAGAAGAGAACAACCGCACTTTATATAGGAAGAGACGTGAATCAAGCATGCTTTGCCTGGAAATCCTTCATGAAAGCAACCAACTTCTCAACTCCAGCCAAAGGCATAGCATTATAAATGGAAGCTCGCATGCCTCCCACCGACCTATGTCCCTTGAGCTGCACCATCTTCTCCTTCTCGGCTTCCTTTAAAAACTCAGCACCCAACTCTGACTTCTCCAATGTGAATGGAACATTCATCAGCGACCTTACAGATTTCTCAACAGGGCACCTGTAGAATCCTTTGCTTTCATCGATGGCATTGTACAATATACCAGCTTTCTTTTGGTTCTTCTTCTCAACCTCTTCCAGTCCTCCCTGCTTCAAAAGGTCTTCAAACACCAGCCCGCACATATAAATCCCATAACATGGAGGTGTGTTGTACAAAGAGTTGTTGTCGGCGTGGATCTTGTAATCAAGCATCACAGGGGTACTCTCTTGTGCATTTCCTAGAAGATCCTTCCTCACGATCACGATGCAAACCCCGGATGGCCCCACATTCTTCTGCGCACCAGCATAAATCAACCCAAACTTGGTTACATCAACAGGTTTGGAACAAAAATTGGAAGACATATCAGCAACAAGAACCCCATTTGGATTGCGGGGAACTGGGTAGTCCTTGAACTCAACCCCGTAAATGGTCTCATTGGCGCATATATGCAAATACTTGGCATTCGGGTTCAGTTCTAAACCATCGAACGAGGGAACCCTGACGTAGTTCTCCGATTTCCCACTCCAAATGACTTTGGGGTTGCAGTATTTCTTAGCTTCTTTGAAAGCCTTGTCTCCCCAAGATCCAGTAACAAGATAATCAACGGAGTCACCTGGGGCACAGAGATTCAAAGGGACAGCAGCGAACTGGGTGGTGGCTCCACCTTGGAGGAACAAAACGGCGTAGTTTTCAGGGATGTTGAGAAGAGAACGGAGATCGGCCTCGGCTTTTTCGATAATAGAACGGAAATCCTTACCACGGTGGCTCATTTCCATAACGCTCATGCCAGATCCGTGCCAGTTGTAAAGCTCGGATTGGGCTTTGAGGAGGACGTTCTCGGGTAAGGTGGCGGGACCGGCGGCGAAGTTAAAGACCCGATCTTGAGATTGGGATTGGACGGAGAGGCGATCTTGGGTAGTTGCGGAACAAGAGATGGAGAAGCGCTTGGCAGAGGTTTGACAAGGAATGGTGGAGATGGGTTTGAGAAAGACATGAGTTTGATGGGTCTTTTGAAGGAGAGGAGCGTTAGGGGCATTTAGCGATGTTGCCGCCATGGATGTAACTAAGATTTCAGAGAGCGTAGTAAAATGTAGGGGTTGAGGGAGGGGAGTTTGTTTGGTGGGAAGAAGTAAAAGCAAAAGGGAGTGTTTTATAATGGAAGTGTTTGATATTTTTCGATGGGCTCCATCACTTCCAAGGGACTGCAAAGGAAATGGACAGGTGCCTCTGCGGCTGTTGCCTACTTGCTTTCTCACTCTCTCAGGGTTGGTGAAAAGTCGACAAACACAACGTCGTCGTTTTAGGATTTTCTTAGGAGTTCAATTTTGTCTTGGCCTCTTTGGGAGTTGTTGCAGTATTATTTTTATTTCCCTTTTTTTTTTGTCGTATTTTGCTAAATGCATAATAAACAGAAATGGGAAAGCGTCATTGAAATAGTAAAATTACTAATTCTAATAAAATAAAAGGAATGGAGCTTCTTTTCTTCATAGTGTCGTGAGCGACGGCTGCATATTTTGAATTAGTGTAATTTTAAAGGGACTTAGGCAACAAGACATACATTGCGACGCTAGGGTAGGGGCAGCTTGCAAAAGTGCACGCACCTGGTTCATGCCAGACCCAAACTAAGTGGGAATTACAAAAGAAGAAAAAGGAATTCTTTTCACAGATGAAATGAAATGAAAATTAGAAAAGATTTAAAAAAGACGACAGAAATCATAAATCATAATAATAAAATGAGATCTTGACCCTAAAAATAAGAAATTCCGTACAAAATTCAATTAACACATATATGGTCATAAAAATAATGAGGTACTAGCAGTGAAATATTCTAATTCTAACACAACCCATTTATTATTCACTGCGACTGAATGAAACCAAGAACAACAGTTTGGAATTGGGTCGAGTAATATTCATCATCAGAATAGAAAGAACGTTAACAATACAAAACACGCTAATGTTTAATTGATATAAAGCACATTAACCACTAAACTGTCAAATTTTTGTTAAGAAATTTGTAATCCCACCATATCCAATTACCAACCTCTCCTCTATCTATCACTTTTATCACAACTTTGGTACACGACTTGTGCTGTTGGAAAAGAGAATGTGTCACCTGAAGAGACTAGAAAGTGAACTTACACCGCTTCTCTCCTTTCCTGCTCTTCCTTTATGTTCTTCTGTTCTTTCCTTCACCTCCTCCTTCCCCAACACTTTTTCCAAATTATCCATCTCATCCTCCTCCCTCAAATTTAATTCCCTAACTACCCTTTGCTGCTTCTTGCTTGCTGTATGTAGTGCAATATGATGTTTCGACTTCTCTACTACCTTCGTATGCTTCTTAGATTTCTTTTCCTTATCCTTCTTGCTTTT
Source organism: Gossypium hirsutum (assembly GCF_007990345.1). Lineage (NCBI taxonomy): Eukaryota > Viridiplantae > Streptophyta > Magnoliopsida > Malvales > Malvaceae > Gossypium > Gossypium hirsutum. Next base: position 39,408,037 of record NC_053443.1, read on the forward strand.
CTCTTCCTTCTCTGATATTTTCCCTTGCATCGAGTTTGTCTTATTTTCAGATAATTTGCATGTCTTCCCAAACTCCTGGTGCTTCTCAGCCAAGTCGTTGAGCTCATCTTTAGTAACCATTTCCTGGTTAGTATCATCGTCAACCAATTTTTGCTTCTTCAACATCCCTCTGTTGCCATCAGGAATAAATGATGATGGGGCATTTTTTTTAACCTTCTTCCCTGGAATTTCATTATTGGACAAAATTTCCTCAGTCGCCTTTGGTTGGAGGTCTTTCTCATCATTGCCTATCTCTGTCGCATCTCCACGGGGACCAGCCTTCATTGTTTCTAAAATAATTTTGCCAAGCACAAATCTTGTCTCACATGGATCCCCTATCCCAAGCAAGTGGAAATTTATCTCAGGGCTCATTCTCCCTCTTCCATTTATGAAAGATCTAATATCTTCTACCATCAGGTCAAACAATTTAGCAGTATTCTTTGCAGTGATCTTTGGTACAAATACCTGAAAAAAGGATAAAACCTATTTACTAACAAAAGATACATACACATATACGTTCATGTACCAGAACAATGCCAATATTTTTTTAGTAAGAAACCAAAACAGTCCATTCTCAAGCAAATCAAGGTAAGACATAGGGGCACTTCTGATGGCAGGTTAATTTACCTACAGTATGGAAAACATAGACACCTCTCTCTGATAAGAAACGCTAAAAAATTCAAATGGAGTAGATGTCACAGGCACTTACCAAACCAGAGCAAGCAGAAAATGGATATCTGGACATTGATTCAAATAGATTGCTAGTCTCTGTTAAGACCCCTACAGAATCTTGCACCAGAGATGCAAACTGAGCAACTTCTTTGGCAAGGTCTTCATCTGATTTAGTTTCTGAAAATTCAGAGATTTCAGGAACAAATTTAACTTCCAGTTTAGTATATTCTCTTGCAAATTCAACACCTTCCTTCCAGTTTCCATGATATAGAACAGAAGCAAAGGTCCAGATAACAAGAGCGTCTTGAGGGTTGTTTACCAATGCCAGATGAAACATCAACAATCCAACCCTGTTCTATGCAGGAAAAAAATGATCAGTAGGCATATCACAGATACTGAAATACATAATAAGACGTAAATCCACTTGATACCACCAACCAGGTACTTGAATTTATATATTATGATAATTCCTCTTAATATGAACCATCATACGCAGTGCAAAATAATTTCCAGACATATATGCTCATTCTTCTCAGCAATAATATTGTCAGCCCAATCTGCAGAGAAGTTTAAAAAGAGATTTGCCAAACTTTCTAGTAAACTAAAAGGAAAGTCTAACTGCTCTTTACAATAGCCAAGTTTTTCTTGATAATGATAACAATAAAGCCTAAGTCTTATGATATTCTATGCTTGAGAAGAAAAACAAAGCGAGAGACAAGTACTCACCATAGACTGCTATCGGCAGGATGATCACAAGAAACCAACTTATCCAAATTGAAGAACAATTTCTGAAGAAAAAGACAAAAGACAGATTCAGGAGGTCAAAACATCAAGCCTAAATTTTTGTGCGTTAAAGACCTTATTAACATTAATAGGAATACAAGCCAGTGGAAAGCACCTCACTTGACATTTCATTTTGACTGGAAATTTATTTTGAAAATTTTCACAAAATTATGTCAAAACTACATCAAATTTTCATGCTAAGCATACCTAACCAGCTAAGCATCATATTCATAGCTATTATATTTTGCAGATAATAAACAACTACAAAATTGTTATCATAACTCAAAAAACATTCAGATTGATCTTTCTATGAGATAAACCTTTAACTTTCAAGACACCTATCAGTATACACTAATTATCAAGAGAGTGAATTAATATCTCTAAACCCCTTTGAATTCCAAATACTTTTAACATTGAGTAATTATGTTGTCCTGAAGTAAGTAAACAGTCTTGATAAAATTAACTTGAATTGCATAGCTAATAAAATTTTCATAAATCCCTTCATGCTACAAATATTACTTCTTCACCAACAATGTTAGAAATACAGAATATGAAACAAGCTCACCATCAGCATCATGGAATTCTTGGTAGCTCTGTGTTGACTAATGTATGCTGCCTGCAAAGCAAATAAGTCTCAGCTACCCTCTGTAATGACTAAATTCATAAATTATTTACAACTATAAGCTAAAATGAGTGAACCTGAAATGGAAGTAAAATATTCAGTAGGTTAAATCTCTGCAGCAAGCAGATGGATTGCACAGCAGCTCCATATGACAGCATGTAGTTTACTTCCAGCATTAACCTGAACTGGAAAAATGAAGGACATTATTATGCCAAGTATAAGGTAAATATTGATAACATCACCTTAATTGTACACCAAAATAGAAAAGTAACCAAAGGCAAAAGGTTGTAAATTAGCCACAGTATGATTGGTTCTTTGTGCCTAGCTGAGGTTTACCAAGAGAAAATGAGGATGGTACAAGAAAGGAGGCAAGAAAAGACTCAAGTCACAGATGGAGAGAGAGACATAGCAAGAGCGAGTAACAGAAGAGAGACTATCTAGGCAGCAGGAAAGTTCTCAACTGATATTTCTGAACTACCTTATCTAATCCCCCAATGGAGGCTGAAAGATCGTACATTGCCCTCTCAGTATCCTTTGAAAATGACAAGCATAGACGAGCTGCAATTCTTAAGCCCCGGAGAATTCTTGCTGGGTAAGAAAAATGGCAGAAATTTTCCATTAATGTCTCATAATGCCAGCAGTCATTCCATCCAAATATCTTATACAAGATTGCAATCAAGAAAGTTAAAATAACCTACCACAGTCCTCTTGAAATGACGCATGAGCAGGGATTAACGTCCGTAGCTGAGTCAATGCACCAAACAGAAGAGTCGGAGGGTAAATATTAGTTCAGGTTATGAAAACACATAAAATTGTCATCAGCAGAGGTGGAGAATCACCTTTAATGACTTCAGGTCTGACATTCCACCATTGTAATCATAAATATTACACGTAAAAGGGTCAAAAAATAAGCTACACCCAAAATTCAAACAATATCATTATGAATTACATGGCATCAAAATCAAGGCTAATCATGGAGAAGATGGGAGAGTGGAATTTTGACAAGCTAATACATAGGCTATAGTAGCTTGTTCCATGGAATAAACATAAAAAATAAACATACATGAGAACTAATACCTATTAATAGTGAAGTCCCGATTCCTGCTATTTCTCCAGCGGATTAAGTCTTTTTCATCACATATCTTTGGTATTAAAGAGGATAAAGCTTTTTCTTTGTCTGCGTCATGTCTTGCAACTGTCTCAAAACTTGATACCTATTAGAACATACAAAATAAATACTGCATATTAAGAAATTTCTCACTACTGAGGCAATTCTAATCCAGAAGAAATTACATAAAAAGTTACCCATAGTAATAAACCAAGAAAATGACCTCAATTATGGAACCTTTTATATGCACCCTGCATATTGGAAATCTCTTTCCAATAATCTCAGCTCGATGAAATTTCTTTCTTATCTGTAGCAAGATATTACAAAGGCAATAGAAAACATTTTATATCAACCCACATTATCCTATTAATTCTAACTAAAGAAAATGGAATGAGAAGAATATTGAGAACACTGTGACCAAACCTGTTTAAGATTTGCAGTGGTAATCACATCAAAATCTTTAGGTGTTCTATTTAGTAGTAAATCTCTAACACAGCCCCCAACTAAATAGGCCTCAAAACCTGAAATATGTAAAGAAAAATATAACTACAGGGAAAAATAAAGTAGCGTTGCTTTCGGTACAAAATTGAATGAGTAAACTAGAGGAGCAAAACAAACTTAGTTGAAAGATTCACAGGCCTTTTTTAGCTTAAAGAACCTATACTAACGATGCTTTGGAAATAGGAAGCAATTTAGAAATAGGTAAATTTGTTAACAAAAAAAAAGGGGTAATGTAAAAGATGATTACCTCCTTTATGTAGTATTTTCAATACAATCCAGGATGGAAACGAAATCATAGAAAGAGATATCCCGACCTTGCTCGCTTGAATCTTCTTCCATTTTGAAGTGTCAACTAAATTATTTTTAACAAGAATCGAGGGTTCAATTCCAAGAAAATGATCGAAAAAAAGAAATGCGGAACAGAAGGTTAAATTAGATAAAGAGTGATACTTGGACGAAGAGCGGGATTAGGGGCTGGAGCCATTCCAGAATACAATTCAGCTTGCAAACCTCTTTCACCAAGCGTGTGGTTGCACCTCTAAGCCAAAAACAAACAGCAAGTAAGACTTGGTTTTTGTGGGAAAGATATTCGACGAATTGCCACAAAGACAAAGAAACAAAAAGAAAAATAAAAGCATGTGGAGACCTGAGAACGAGTCAAGGATCTAAGAGAAGAATAGAGGAAACTTTTGGCTCTCATAAAAATCGCCATGAATATCTGAATTAGGTCATGTTATGATAATGCTTTGTGGCTTGTTTGCTGGTCTGCTCCCTGCTGCCCAGCCGGCTGTTTGATTGTTGAAGAACCCGATTAAGGACAAAGGAGAGTTCTCAGCTTGTGCTTTCGCAGTTAGCAGCCCATATTTGTTCGTACTTAATAGGTTTGAGAAACGTCTTTGGGCTGAGGCCCCATGGACTCTGCTCATAAGGTATTCTTCTGCTATTAATAACTTTGTTAAAGCCCTCCCTGGATTGGGCCTATACCTACTAAATTAACTTAAAAGACTTCTTATAGAAAGGGGAAACTGTAAAAATAGTCACCTAACTATTCCTTTCATTCTATTTTGGTCACTCAACTATTAATATTTTTTATTTAGTCACTAAACTTTTCAAAATTAAATATATTAGTTACTCTAGCTGATGTGGGCCTTTTTATTAGTCTAGTAATAAAATTATCTCTCTAATATTTACACATTCTATTAATTTGATCCTAAATATAAAAAATTCAACAAATTTAGCCCTCAATGTTTATGAAATTTTTCATTTTAGTTCTAATTCTAAAAAAAACTCAATAAATTTGGCCCTCAACATTTACAAAACCTGTCAATTTAGTCTTAACTCTAAAAATTAAAAAATATTTTTTTTAAATCATTTTTAGCCCTGTATAACCAATTGACTAACCCCTGTGAGATATTAAAATAAGAAAAGGAGTACCCTCTTTCAAGACTTGATAGATTTCTTAAATATCTCACAGGTTATCCAATGGTTTATAAAAGACTAATAATTTTTTTAATTTTTTTTTAATTTTTAGAGTTAGGACTAAATTAATAGATTTTGTAAATGTTGAGGGCCAAATTTATTTTTGTATAATTAGAACTAAAACGACCAATTTTGTAAACATTGAGAGCTAAATTTATCTTTTTATATTTAGGACCAAATTAATAGAACATGTAAACATTAAAGGGCTAATTTTTGTTAATAGCCCACATCGGCTTAGAGTGCCTAAAATATTTAATTTCGAAAAGTTTAGTAACTAAATTGAAAAAATTAATAGTTGGGTGATCAAAATAGAACGAAAGGCATAGTTAAGTGATCATTTTTGTAGTTCACCCTATAAAAATTTTACTAGGATCAACACCAATGACTTAAGTGATTTAGATATGGGTGACAAAATCTAAACTGCTCAATGGATTCGAATCAATCCGTTTCACTTTTTTAAAAGTGGATGGGAGACGAGATACATGGAATTTTTTTTTTTTGAACAATGGATATAGAGTGACTACGACAATTGTTTGTCCCACTTATCCCACTCCACTAAAATAGAATTATTATATTATTCTTTAGAAAAATAGTAAAAATACAATTAAAATATAGTTTTTAACATTAATTAAAATATATTTTTAATTCCCATAAAAATTTATGGGAAAATCCATTAATTATATTTTATTGAAAATAATTTAGTGCATGATTTAAAATTAAACAATTCAAAATTTAAAATATATAAAATTAGTGACAGAAATGAAAAGAATCGCACAAACATGCTTGAAATAAATTAACTACTCAAATCCACAATCAACATTCAAAGAATAACTTAGATAGTCTAATAGGATCATTTTAATATACTAAATACAATGGTGACCTGAAGTCAAATGTAGTTGTTATTTCAGTATATTTTCACACTTAAGGAACTTGTTTTCTAGCACTTTTATTATTAATTATTACATTTTCAGTATTTAGTAGTTTAATAGTAAAAGTTAATAAAATAAATGTTTTTAACACATTTGTTAGTGTTTGTAACCTATTAGGCCGACACGGGCCTTAGTTAGTTCTAATTGTGCAATTAACTGTGTAGGATGATGAATTATAAGTCCAATGGATGTAGGATCAAGGAACGAGTGATGCATAAGCTTTCCAAGCTGCTAAAACACGACACGAATCCAAGAGTGCATAAAATCACTATCGTGTCACGCCATAGATGGTGTATGGCACAACATGAGGTCGACATGATGCCCAAGCATTCCGGGGTTATATTCGTCCACACAATCAACTTTATACAAAGACCTTGGACGTGCCAAATACCTAATTCGGGCTGCCAACACTCCTATAAATAAAACCTTATGGGTTTGATGTAACTAAGTCGTCTTAGACGCATCCGAAAAACCCTCATAGTTTAGAAGTAGGATTTAAATCAAGTTTTCCTTTGTTTTTCGTAAACTCTTTGTTCTTCTCTCTTAGAATCGATTTTGATCCAAGAGTTCTTTTATTCAATCGAAGTATTTCAGTTTTATTTTCCTTTACAAGCGACAATTCTCTTTATCCCAATCGAGAGATTTACTACTCTGTGCTTCAACTGACATCCACAAGATTATTTCTTCATCTCTTTTCTCTTCAGATTTAAATGTGTTTATTTACATGATTAAGGGTTTACTTTGATTGAAATGGCATAGCGAGAAAGAAGATTTTGAGGTATTAGATTCAAATCCCATAATGTGCATGTATTTGATATGAAAACCAAATATAACTTTGATTGAAATGGCATAGCGAGAAAGAAGATTTTGAGGTATTGGATTCAAATCCTATTAATCAAAATCCACCATCAAAGGCTAATACACTTAGGAAAATATAGTTTTGGAAACTACAAATCAAGGGAGTTTGGCGATCACAATTATAATCAGGGACAATTACACTTTATAAGACAAAACAATACATTTGCGAAGTAAAGGCAGAAGTTAAACACAAAACGTAGGTATACGCCCTTCGTCGAACAACCATGCATGATACAAAATAGTCAAGTGGCTCACTTGTAGACACAGTTCTCGCGTAGTCCCCTTCTACTAATTTCTTCTCCTACTAATCAATCTTCTGAGAAAGAAAAGTAATAGAGTAAGTTTATTTGAACTTAGTGAGTTCCCAAAAGACACAACATATTTATCAGGTTATCCCTGATCGACTCAAAGATAAAGACATTTTTCGAGACTCCACCCTACAGTAACATTATGCCAAATCTACCAGTACAGTTCATTGGCATGCACATCACAATTATATCACGCAAAAATCTTCGTGGACACATACCATTAAATCATGCCCACTTCTCTCAATCATGTAAGTTTACCTGTGACCCAATCTTGTGCCAACCTTGTACCCATACTTCAGAAATTAGAATCGCATATCAGTCATAATCATATCATTATTCATAGTCCTTGTCAAATTGAACACGTGTTCTCCCGTAAGATTGGGCCGTGATTTTCCAGTCCGGTTTGCAATAAAGCTGCCCTACCAGAGGCATCACAAATAAAGCTTCTTTCCACATTTTCACCTATCACAAGTAGTTGGTACTGGGCTCACACACAATGTGGGTATTAACCATGACCATGGCCATGTACACACACAACACTGACTCATTAGTACACAACACATCGACATATATTCAGTAAAGACAACTTACCTTACACAACTCCATATCATAAAGTTTTAAAATCCAAAGGAAGAAAAAAAGAACTCACCATAACCTTCAGGATAGAATCTACTATATTGGTCATTTGCCTCGATCACTCAAACCTTCTCTAGCTTTTTGAGCTAAATAAGAAACAATCATAATTATCAAGCCATTTATCTATTATAAATTGATTATGCATGTACTAATGCAAAAATGTAAACTCCTTCGACATTAACCTCTAAGGTTTTCCAAAAATTACCAGTCAGCTGGTACTTATCAATGACGTTTGACAAACTCCTAGAAACCTTCCTCATCTCTTCTATAGAAGATAACTTGAAAAGAAATTTCTTAAGGATGTAGGTGAGAACACAGAAGAAAGTAAAAGTGAAACATACTAGCTATAAGTACCCTTTTTATAGCACAGACAATGGAAATAAGCTTAGTGGAAAAGTAAAAAATTCTACTATCGTCCTTGAATTCAAAGACTAAGCTTGCCTAATAAGGTTTGAAATCTAATCTTTTACCAAACTCAACTACTACCACTAATCAGAGTGGTAAAACATTGCTTCTGCACTAAAGCAACCAACTAAACATGTCATTCGATTACCTAAAAAAATCAAGTTGTCATCTACAGTACTCTGGTTCAATTCCAATTGGGTCTCAACCAAACTCTAATGATGCTCACCGACCTATCGTTTCCACATAAAAAAATTCTACCGTTCCGCGAACTAGCAAGTTCACCCAGAACATCTGGGTTAGTGGATCATGTCATAAAAGAGTCTGTCAATCCCTAGAGTTCGCCAAATGGCGAATTCCAGCAAGACGCCCCTCATAAGGGCATCCTGATAAATTCACGCAACATGCCATCCCAACACTCTAACTGATAATTCACCCCATTACTAATCTAGCTTACACAATTATACGCCGACAACATATCAGTATGATCTACGTCGGGTGGGTTGTTACACTGCTAAGATGTATTTTTGAGAACTTATAGCTTAACCCAATCGATTCATGCAACTAGCTAATCAATATAGCAGTTGGACTTCCCCTAAATCTTAATTTGTTTCCCTTTTATTAAAAAAATAAACCATCGCCAACAAAATCAAGATTAATGTGCTGCTAATATGCGTCTTTGAGAACTTACAGCTTAACTCGATCGATACATGCAACTAGCTAATAAATGTAGCAATTGGACTTCCCCTTAATCTCAAAGTATTACCTCTTTTATTAAAAATATAAACCATCACCCACAAAATCAAGATTAATGTACTATTAATATTCATCTTTGAGAATTTATAGCTTAGCTCGATTGATTCATGCAACTAGCTAATAAATATTGCAATTGAACTTCCCTTTCATCTCAAATTATTTCCTCTTTTATTAAAAATATAAACCATTGCCAACAAAATCAAGATTAATGTGCCGTTAATATTCATCTTTGAGAACTTATAGCTTAAATCGATCGATTCTCAGTTGCTTAATAAATAAGCAATTGAACTTCCCCTTATTCTGAAATTATTACCTCTTTTATTAAAAATATAAACCATCACCCACAAATCAAGATTAACGTGCTTCTAGTATGCGTATTTGAGAACTTATAGCTTAACTTGATCGATTCATGCAACTAACTAATAAATATAGTAATTGGACTTCCCTTAATCTCAAATTATTACCACTTTTATTAAAAATGTAAACTATCGCAACAAAATTAAGATTAAAGTGCTGCTAATATGCGTCTTTGAGAACTTATAACTTAACTTAATTGATTCATGCAAATAGCTAATAAATATTGCAATTAATCTTCCCCTTAATCTCAAATTATTTCCTCTTTTATTAAAAATATAAACTATCGCCAACAAAATCAAGATTAATGTGCTTCTAACATGCACCTCTGAGAACTTATAGCTTAACTCGATCGATTCATGCAACTAGCTAATAAATATAGTAGTTGGACTTCCCCTTAATCTCAAATTATTACCTCTTTTATTAAAAATATAAACCATCACTGACAAAATCAAGATTAATGTGCTGCTAATATGCGTCTTTGAGAACTTATAGCTTAACTCAATCGATTCATGCAACTAGCTAATAAATATAACAGTTGGACTTCCCCTTAATCTCAAAGTATTACCTCTTTCATTAAAAATATAAACCATCACCCACAAAATCAAGATTAATGTACTACTAATATACGTCTTTAAGAACTTATAGCTTAACTTGATCGATCCATACAACTAGTTAATAAATATATCAGTTGGACTTCCCCTTAATCTCAAATTATTTCCTCTTTTATTAAAAATATAAATTGTCGATGACAAAATCAAGAGTAATGTGTTGTTAATATGCATCTTTGAGAACTTAAAGCTTAACTCGATCGATTCATGCAACTATAGCTAATAAATATAGCAGTTGGACTTCCCCTTAATCTCAAATTATTACCTCTTTTATTAAAAATATAAACCATCACCCACAAAATCAAGATTAATGTACTACTAATATGCGTATTTGAGAAACTATAGCTTAAATCGATCGATTCATGCATCTAGCTTATAAATATAGCAGTTGGACTTCCCCTTAATCTCAATTTATTACCTCTTTTATTAAAAATATAAACCATCGACGATAAAAATCAAGATTAATGTGCTGCTTTTATGCATCTTTGAGAACTTATAGCTTAACTCGATTAGTTCATGCATTTAGCTAATAAATATAGTAGTTGGACTTCCCCTTAATCTCAAATTATTACCTCTTTTATTAAAAATAAATAAATCATCGCCGACAAAATCAAGATTAAGGTGTTGCTAATATGCGTCTTTGAGAACCTATAGCTTAACTCGACCGATACATGTAGCTAGCTAATAAATATAGCAGTTGGACTCCCCTTTAATCTCAAAGTATTACCTCTTTTATTAAAAATATAAACCATCACCCACAAAATCAAGATTAATGTAACTAATATGCGTCTTTGAGAACTTATAGCTTAACTCAATCGATTCATGCAACTAGCTAATAAATATAGCAGTTGGGCTTCCCCTTAATCTCAAAGTATTACCTCTTTTATTAAAAATATAAACCATCACTGACAAAATCAAGATTAATGTGTTGCTAATATGCATCTTTGAGCACTTATAGCTTAACTTGATTGATTCATGCAATTAGCTAAAAAAATATAGCAGTTGCACTTTCCCTTAATCTCAAATTATTACCTCTTTTATTAAAAAAAATAAACCATCGCCAACAAAATCAAGATTAATGTGCTACTAATATGCATCTTTGAGAACTTATAGCTTAACTCGATTGATACATGCAACTAACTAGTAAATATAGTAGTTGGACTTCCCCTTAATCTCAAATTATTACCTCTTTTATTAAAAAAAACCATCACCCACAAAATCAAGATTAATGTACTACTAATGTTCCTCTTTGAGAAACTATAGCTTAACTCGATCGATTCATGCATCTAGCTAATAAATATAGCAGTTGGACTTCCCCTTAATCTCAATTTTTTACCTCTTTTATTAAAAATATAAACCATCAACGACAAAAATCAAAATTAGTGTGCTGCTAATATGAATCTTTAAGAACTTATAGCTTAACTTGATCGATTCATGCATCTAGCTAATAAATATAGCAGTTGGACTTCCCCTTAATCTCAAATTATTACCTCTTTTATTAAAAAAAATAAACCATTGCAGACAAAATCAATATCAAGGTGTTGTTAATATGCGTCTTTGAGAACTTATAACTTAACTCGACTGATACATGTAGCTAGCTAATAACTATAGCAGTTGGACTTCCCCTTAATCTCAAAGTATTACCTCTCTTATTAAAAATATAAACCATCGCGGTCAAAATCAAGATTAATGTGCTGCTAATATGCGTCTTTGAGAACTTACAGCTTAACTCGATTGATTCATGCAACTAGCTAATAAATATAGTAGTTGGATTTCCCCTTTATCTCAAATTTTTACCTCTTTTATTAAAAATATAAACCATCACCGAGAAAATCAAGTCTAATGTGCTGCTAATAGTCGTCTTTGAGAATTTATAGCTTAAATCGATCGATTCTTACAACTATTTAATAAATAATGCAATTGAACTTCCCCTTAATATGAAATTATTACCTCTTTTGTTAAAAATATAAACCATCACCGTCAAAATCAAGATTAATGTGCTGCTAATATGCGTCTTTGAGAAATTATAACTTAACTCGATCGATTAATACAACTAGCTAATAAATATAGCAGTTGGACTTCCCTTAATCTCAAATTATTACCTCTTTTATTAAAAATCTAAACCATCACCGACAAATTCAATATCAATGTGCTGCAAATGTTTGTATTTGAGAACTTATAGTATAACTCGATCCATTCTGACTACCTAATAAGTATATCATTTGAACCACTTCCCTTAATATCAAATTACGACTTTTTTATTAAAAATATAAACTATCACCGGCAAAATCAAGATTAATATGCGACTAATATTCATCTTTAAAAACTTATAATTTAATTTAATAACACTACCATTCGATACACTTCCCTTAATCCCAAATTATGTCTGTTTTTCATTAAAAATATACATTGGTGTTTTGGCTAAGCTTACTCTTAATTGGTAAGTTATACAGGTATGAAATTTGCCTTATTTGGCACCAACCTAAGCCAATTAATTAGTGCATCTTCAACTATTTAGAGGCTGTGCTTATTTACAAGGCAAGTTGAGGAAGATTATTCTAAATATTAGCTAAGTGCATGCCTGGATTTTTATAATACCGTTTTTCCGTATATGGAAATCACATAATGTGATTTACATCTAAAAGAAAACATACCAAAAATGCTCTTTTAACATATGTGACCTTCTAAGATGGAATATGATATGCCATCCTCACCGTACGTTGAGCGATATATATCCATACATGGAAAGATGCAACTTTTTGATTTACAAGTGGGGTTAACGGGAACTAACCGCTGCTAAATTCAAAACTAGTATATAACACAAGCAACATCCAGGCATTGTGATATCTCAACACAATCAATTAAACATGACCACTCCTAATGAATCACCCAAAGACAAACCCTCCTCTAAGCAGATGATATGTGAGAACGAGAGCAACACCACTGAGAAAAATGATGAAGGAGATAATGTGGGTGGTGGTGTTGAATCTGTTGATGGGCAAAATATGAGCATTGATGACGCTGATGAGACCGGGATAGATGATCCGAAGGGCCAGGGTTCTTCCTCTATAAAAAGAGGAAGCACTACTGATGTTGCTATTCAGATTGGGTCTGGCAGTGGCAGTGGATCAAATGCAAGGAAGAAAAGGGAAATGGAAATTCCAAGAGGTGAACCTACATGTTACGTATGTAGTAAAAATTTCACGTCCTGGAAGGCGGTGTTCGGGCATCTGAAATCCCATCAAAGGGAAACCCCAGGGGCATTGCCTCCGCCAACATTTACGCCAACTGAGGGCTCTCCTGAAAATAATAATGATGATGAAACTAACCCGAGGGAGCAACTAGCTCCCACTCTGTTGAACTTGGCTCTTGAAACCATGCAAAAGATGAGTGAAGACTCGAACATGAGTGTTGTTGTTGCAGGCGAGGAGGCTTCTTCGTCGGGGAAAGGGAGAGGGAGAGGCAAAGGGCGAGGACGAGGACGAGGGAGGAGGGGTTTGGATATTGATCTCAATCAGCCCAAAACCAGTTTTTTATTGGATCTAAATGAACCTCCACCACCAGATCAGGATGATGATGATGAAGATGATGATGATGACGACGATGATGGTGCTGCTGCTGATGATGATGAGAACGATAAAAATTAAATGCATGACTTTTCGTGGTGTTGCAAAACAAATGTGATCGCTGCTAGTTATTTTCTTTTCTTTTTAATTTCAATAAGCGTCTGCAATTTCGTCAACTCGCTATATGATGCAAAATCAAAGTTTAGAGTCTGAATTTCGTGTTATCCAATATTAATTTTCTTTTTCTTCCAGACAACATTAATAATCTTGCAACATCGTTTTTTCATTTTGGTCCTTTGCTAATGCATGAATGAGAAATTTATCTTTCTTGCAAGGAGTTGCTTATATGTGTGTTTATATACTATAAAAAATCAAATTGGCTTGCCAGCTTTGTTAAAGTGGGTAGATATTGTGTGCTCTGATTATTTATTAGAATTGGTATGTGTTTGTAGCAAGTTGAATGTGTTGTTTGGCTAGCCTGATCTTTAATGCCTAGATTTAAGTATATATATGTTAGGGATCAACCCGATTAAATAATAAACAAGTAAAAATAGCGAAAGAAATTTAGAAATTGAGCACACAAATTTAATGTAGAAAAACCCCTCTAAAGAGGATAAAATACCTCAAGCAAAGATAATTTTACTATAATGGCAAAATAATGAAGAGTACAAAATATGGAGATAAAAAACTAAACCCCGAAAACAAAGAACCCTCAAAACGTAAACACAAAATCCTCTAAATATGTTATGAGTTCTAATATCTAATGAGTGTATTTTCTAAAGTTGTAAAAGAGCCTATTTATAAGCTAAATTCATAGTTCAAATAATAATAAAATAATCTAGACTAATCAGAGTTTGATTGAAACAAATAAACAGAGTTTAACTAGAAGATTATTTCTCAAATTTGACTGAAATAACAGTCATACTTAACAAATCTCCACATTGACTCATATTTCCACAACGCCATCTTTGTCAAAGCCCGCCACGTGCCTATCTTGAACTATGCAGAGAATTAACTGAGTCGAATATGTGCTTAGAAACTGGAAGACTTCTAGTCTTCAACTTGTACACTGCCAAATCAAAATTAACCCGGGTCTGATTTTCACGAATACAGTGCCATAACTTTTCAAAACCTACATCCAAAAAAGAACCTCTCTTCAACGAAACGGTCATACATTTTTCTCTCCTATGACCAAGTTTCCTCCGCTCCAAACGAGTTGACTTTGACTCCATAACGAATGAAGGACGTCCGATTTCACCAGTCACTATAGAACCTCCCAGAATATAAAGACTGTCGGTTCTTTTACCTTTTAACAAAATGAGAGCTCCACGAGATACTTTAATGTTGCTTGACTCGATGTTGATTATGCATCCTTTCAAGTCTAAAATACTCAATGAGATGAGATTCTTTCGTAAATCAGGAACATGTCTGACATTTGAGAGTGTCCTAATCGTCCCATTGTGCATCCTAATTTTAATAGTACCAATACCAATTACCTTAGTGGATGAATCGTTTTTCATACGCACAACTCTATCTTCAACCGAACTGTATGTAGAGAACCATTCTCTATTGGGACACATGTGGAAAGAACATCCCGAATCTAAGATACACTCAGACGTAAGCTTGGAGTTATCGCTCGTTGACACTAACAAGAAATCATCACCGCTTTCATCAGCTAAATTAGCACCAGCTACATCTTCTTTGTTACTCTCACAGCTCTTTTATTTCGCAGTTTATAACAATCTGCTTTGACGTGACCTAACTTTTTACAATAGCAACACATTTTGTCTCATTTCTTTGATGCTACTAAAATGGAAGCTTGCCTATCTGCCTTGCTATCCAAACCAAACTTATTGTTGAGTTTGTATCTACTCAACAAATGACCATTCACATCTTTGAACGAGAGTTTATCTCTACCATATATCATGGCCTCCCTGAAAGACTTGTATGAAAGGGGTAAAAAGCACAATAATAGCATAGTCTGATCTTCATCATCAATCTGAATCTCAACATTCTTTAAATCATTTAAAAGAGTAATGAACTAACTGATGTGATCTCTAAGAAGCTCACCTTCGTTCATGCGAAATGTAAATAAACATTGTTTCAACACTAAACGGTTAGCCAGAGACTTAGTTGCATAAAAAGTTTCTAACCTTTTCCACAAGGCGGATGAGGTCTTCTCCATCAATTCCTCCTGCAATATCGTATTCGCGAGGCATAACTAGATTGCAGACAAGGCCATCAAGTTCTTTTCATTCTGTTTGATTTAGATTCTCAGGCTTTTTCCCAGTAACAACTTTTTTCAAGCCGGTTTGAACTAGAATTGCCATCATCCGAACTTGTCATAGATTGAAATTTGTCTCACCATCGAACTTCTCAATTTTAAACCTTATTATTGTGATCTCTAAATGGGCTGATCTATGAAAATTGAACTAGCTCTGATACTACTTGTCGGAGATCAACCCGATTAAACAACGAACAAGTAAAAGTAGCGAAAGAAATTAAGAAGTTAAACACACAAATTTAACGTCGAAAAACCTCTCCAAAAAGGATAAAAAACCACAGGCAAAGATAATTTTACTATAATGGCAAAAGAACGAAGAGTACAAAAGATGGAGATAAAAAACTAAACCCCGAAAATCCAAAAACAAAGAACAATCAAAATGTAAATACAAAATTCTCTAAATTTTGTTATGAGTTCTAATATCTAATGGGTATATTTTCTAAGGTTGTAAGAGAGTCTAGGCTAAATTCATAGGTCAAATAATAATAAAATAATCTAGATTAATCAGATTTTGATTGAAACAAATAAACAGAGTTTAACTAGAAGATTATTTCTCAAATTTGACTAAAATAGGAGCCATACTTAATAATATATATAGGTTTCATTTGGATTTCACTTAATCCAGGGTGAAATAGATTGTTTTTTCCTATCAATCCTTGTTTCTTTTATTTAGTTTTGGGTGACAACATTTCAACACAGTTACTTCATCATTGTACGTACTTCTTATTTTTTATTGAAGTCATGGAATCAACAATAAAAATACATTTGTTGTTAATACCTTAATACTCACATTTTAGCTTGATTACTTCATTTCGTGTCTAAATTTTTATTAAATTCCTTGAATTCTACCAATAATCAAATCACTTTTGTTGTTTATACTTACATGCCATCTTTTTATTTGAATATCCTTACTTTGTTAATTCATAGTTCAGCGCGTTATTCCATTGCACCTCTTAATTTTTTTTGAATTCATTAAGTCCAATAAATAATCGTTTGTACCTTCATTTATTATAACACTAACATGTGATCTTTACTTTGTGCATTCAAATTTCAACGTGATTGCTCTATCACACCTCTTATTTGTTATTGAATTCATTGAGTCGAATCAATAATCATATAACTTTTATCGCTTATATCTTCATTTATCATAACACTTACGTGTGATTTTTTTTATCTAAGCATTTTTGTCGTTTATACGTTAATTTCTTATATAACATTTACATGTGACCATTGAGTCACATCAATAATCAGTTAACTTTTATCGTTTATATCTTCATTTATTATAACACTTGTGTGTGATTTTTTTATCTGAACATTATTTTCGTTTATACCTTAATTTCTTATAACATTTACATGTGATCTTTTTACCTAAATATCCTTACTTTATGCATTCACATTTCTTATAACACCTACACACCTCACTGAATCTGAGTTATTACATTTATTGTCAGAGCAACTACAATTTCATTTGCACATCTAATAAACAAGTTATACAAGTTATAAGGTTTCAAATTTTAATAAATGCATTATTAAATTTGTTAGAATTAAGTGGCTCAAATCTTTATTTAAATAAAATACTGTGATAAAACAAAATAAAAGTAAAATCCCTATAGAATTATACTTCTTTTATTTTATTTTAGAATAAGGTTTTTTAAACCTTATTAAACTCCATCTATTTGATATTATTTGAATAAGGAGTTTCACTCCTATTAGAATAAGGTTCACAAGCCTATAAATAGGCATAGTCTACTCCTCTTGTAATGAATTCGAATTCGATATAGTGAATTTTCTTCTCCTCTGCCGGTGGTTTTTTTCCCGAAAGGGTTTCCACGTAAAATCTATGTGTTCTTTATTTTTCTATTTCTATTTTTCTTTGCGATATATTGTCATTATCGATATTATATTTTTCACAAATTGATATCAGAGCTTCCGAGTTGTTCATCTCAATCACGGTAATGACGTCTTTGAAGTACGAAATTTCACTGTTGGATCGCAACACCAGATTTGCGTTGTGGCAGATAAAGATACAAGCAGTTCTTGCACAGATGGACTTAGAGGAAGCCCTACTAGGGGTAGATAAGATACCTTCAACATTGACGGAAGAAGAGAAGAAGCGCAAAGATCGAAAGGCGTTAACACAGTTACATCTGCATTTGTCTAACGAAATTTTGTAGGATGTGATGAAGGAAAAGATTGTCGCTGGATTATGGAAGAGGTTGGAACAGATATGTATGTCGAATACCCTAACTAGCAAGCTACATATGAAGCAGCATCTTTATGCTCATCATTTGGAGGAAGGTGCATCTGTGCACGAACACTTAACAGTGTTCAAAGCAATTCTCTCAAACTTGGAGGCTATGGAGGTTTAATATGATAAGGAAGATCTAGGGTTGATTCTACTTTGTTCGTTGCCCCCATCTTATTCAACCTTTAGAGATACGATTTTATATAGCCGCGAGTCTCTCATAGTTGATGAGGTTTATGATTCTTTAACCTCGTATGATAAGATGAAGCATCTTGTGGTTAAAACCGACTCTCAGGGAGAGGGTCTTATTGTTTGTGGGAGACAAGATCGGAATGCTGATGATGATCGTGGAAGGACACAAGAACGGAATCCTCGCAGTAAATCTAAGGGTAGATCGAAGTCTTCAAATAGAGGTAAAACTTGTAACTTTTGCAAGAAGAAATGGCACATTAAATCTGAGTGCTATAAGCTACAGAACAATATCAAAAGGGAGGCTGCGAATCAAAATGGAAAACAACTAGAAAATTCTGGTAAAGCTGATGTTGTAGAAGATTACAGTGATGGTGAACTTCTAGTCGCTTCTGTCAACAATTCCAAAATGAGCGAGAGTGGATCCTTGATTCGGGTTGCACCTTCCACATGAGTCCCAATCGAGATTGATTTACAACTTACGAAACAATGTCTGAAGGTATTGTGTTGATAGGAAATAATGTTTCATGTAGAATTGCAGGTGTTGGAACAATTAGAGTTAAGATGTTTGATGGAGTTGTCAAAACACTCAGTGACGTACGACATGTTCCAGAATTAAAGAGAAATTTAATTTCATTGAGTACTCTTGATTCAAAAGGGTACGAATACACAACTGAAAGTGGGGTTTTGAAGATTTTCAAGGGTTCCCTCATTGTGATGAAAGGGCAGAGAAAGACTGCCAAGTTATATGTTTTGCAGGGTTCTATTGTTACTGGTGATGTAGCTGTGTCATCCTCTTTCTTGTCAGATGATGATATTACTAAAATTTAGCATATGCACCTAGGGCATATGAGTGAGAATGGCATGGTAGAATTGAGCAAAAGAGGACTTCTCGATGGGCAAGGAATTTGCAAACTGAAGTTCTGTGAGCACTGCATTTTTTAGAAGCAAAAGAGATTTCGACTCGCCAGAGGAATCCATAACACGAAGGGAATGTTAGAGTATATTCATTATGATCGGTGGGGGCCATCCAGAGTGCCTTCGAGAGGTGGAAAACCATGATTGAAAAATAGACGGGAAAGTAAATAAAATACCTCCGCACAGACAATGGCTTAGAGTTCTGTTCTGATGAATTTAATAAACTGTGCAAGTCAAAAGGGATTATGAGACACTTGACAGTTCGTTATACTCCACAGTAAAATGGCATTGCAGAACGAATGAACAGAATGATCATGAAGAAGGTTCGATGCATGTTGTCAAATGCCAACTTATCAAAGTCATTTTGGGCAAAAGCAGCCTCTACTACATGTTTTTTGATCAACCGATCCCCATCCGTTGCCATTGAAAAAAAGACTCCACAAGAGGTATGGTCTGGTAATCCTGCTGACTATTCTGATTTAAAGATCTTTGGTTGTCCTGCGTATGCTCATGTTGATAATGGAAAATTAGAACCGAGATCTATTAAATGTGTTTTTCTTGGTTATAAAGCTAGTGTAAAATGGTATAAGTTATGGTGTCCTGAAAATATAAAAGTTGTGATTAACAGAGATGTTGTTTTTTATGAAACTGCTATGCTACCTAACTTATCTCTTAAAGACACTTCCAATAAAGAAAATCAAAAGCAGGTGGAGCATCAGATTAATCTAGAATCTACAAAAGAGTCGACTACTAAAGCCAGTACAAAAATTCAAAATAGAGTTGCTTCTTCACCACAATACTCTATCACCAAAAACAGAACTAGAAGAGAAATTAAACCTCTAAAGAAGTATGCTGAGGCTAATCTAGTTACTTATACTTTAAATGTGGATGAAGATATAGATGCAAACCAAGAGCCATCTAATTATTCTGAGGCGGTTAGTTGTGAAGACTCAGAAAAGTGGATGTTTGCTATGCAATAGGAGATGGAATCACTACACAAAAATCAAACATGGGATCTTGTGAAACTTCCTAATGGTAAAAATGTTGTTCGTTGTAAATGGGTGTTTAAAAAGAAAGAGGGGACTCCAAGAGTTGAAGAACCCAGATATAAAGTAAGGCTTGTTGCAAAGGGTTACAGTCAAATTCCAGGAGTGGACTTCACAGATGTGTTCTCTCCAGTTGTGAAGCATAGTTCGATTCGAGCTTTGCTTGGTATTGTGTCCATGCATGATTTGGAGCTTGAGTAGTTAGATGTAAAAACTGTATTTTTGCATGGAGAACTTGAGGAGGATATTTACATGTAACAACCAGAGAGTTTTACAGTCTCAGAAAAAGAGGACTATGTTTGCTTGCTGAAAAAATCCATTTACGGTTTGAAACAGTCACCAAGACAGTGGTATACGAGGTTTGATTCCTTTACGACTTCTCATGATTTTAAAAGAAGTAGCTTTGACAATTGTGTTTACTTTAAGAAAAACAGTGATGGTTCTTTTGTGTATCTACTCATTTATGTTGATGACATGTTGATAGCAGCGAAAGATAAAGGAGAGATAAGAAAGGTCAAAGCCCAACTACGTGAAGAATTTGAGATGAAAGACTTGGGACCAGCAAAGAAGATTCTTGGTATGGAGATTCTCAGGGATAGAAAAGTAAGTAAATTGTACCTAAGTAAAAAATGGTACATTGAGAAAGTTCTTTCCAGATTCAATATGCAGAATGCTAAGCCTATTAATACTCCTTTAGCAGCCCATTTCAGACTTTCATCGGCTTTGTCTCCACAATCAGATGATGAGATTGAGTACATGTCACATGTTCCATACTCTAGTGCAGTGGGATCTCTCATGTATGCCATGATTTGTTCACGTCCAGATTTATCATATGCAGTTAGTGCAGTTAGCAGATACATGGCGAATCCTGGTAAAGAACAGTGGAAAGCAGTTCAGTGGGTTTTAAGATACTTACGAGGTATTACCGATGTTTTCTTATAGTTTGAAAGAACTAGAGATGGAGTCATTGGGTATGTTGATACTGATTTTGCTGGAGACCTCGATAGAAGAAGATCTCTCACCGGTTATGTCTTTACAATCGGAGGTTGTGCAATCAGTTGGAAAGCCACTTTGCAAACTACAGTCGCTTTGTCTACCACTGAAGCTGAGTACATGGCGATTACTGAGGCTTGTAAAGAAGCTATTTGGTTGAATGGACTCTTTAGTGAACTCAATGAAGACCTTCAAATCAATACAGTATTTTGTGACAGTCAGAGTGCCATCTTCCTTACAAAAGATCAAATGTTTCATGAGAGAACAAAACACATTGATGTTCGGTATCATTTTGTTCGTGATATTATTGCTCGTGGTGATATTGTTGTGAGCAAAATTAGTACTCATGAAAATCCTGCAGATATGATGACTAAGTCACTTCCTATAACCAAGTTTGAGCATTGCTTAGACTTGGTTGGTGTTCATTGTTGAAGATAAACCCTTAAGGGATTTTATGGAAGAGGTGGAGAAACTTGTTCGTTGAGAGTTCGCGATGAAGAACTTCTTCATTAAAAATTCGTGTCAAGGTGGAGATTGTTAGAATTAAGTGACCCAAATCCTTATTAAATAAAATACTGTGGTAAAATAAAATTAAATTAAAATCCCTATAGAATTATACTTCTTTTATTTTATTTTAGAATAAGGTTTTTTAAACCTTATTAAACTCCATCTATTTGATATTATTTGAATAAGGAGTTTCACTCCTATTAGAATAAGGTTTACAAGCCTATAAATAGGCATAGTCTACTCCTCTTGTAATGAATTCAAATTCGACATAGTGAATTTTCTTCTCCTCTGCCCGTGGTTTTTTTCCCGAAAGGGTTTCCACGTAAAATCTGTGTGTTCTTTATTTTTCTATTTCTATTTTTCTTTGCGATATATTGCCATTACCGACATTATATTTTTCACAAAATTAATTACAGGTTATAAACGAGCATATGGAAGCTCTTATGAAACAACGATGTTAATTGAATGACTAAAACGTAAAGTTTTTCAAAATGCAGGGGTAATGTTGTGACCATGAGCGAGACATGTCAGGACTATTGTTTTCGGTGGCCTAAGTGTAGTACATTCGTTTATATATTTTTAATTTTTTCAAACAAATTGGTTATTAAAATTATTCATAAATTATATTAATAACCTTTGTATGATGTACTCACATGGTTTTTGCATGTAAAGTAAAATGGAAGTAAATATTAGCTCATTGGTTGCTAATGTTTAACTAATACTAAACGGTATTACATCACCGGATTGTAATACGGAAACACCCTTGGCCAATAGGTCAATGTTGGTCATGTGGGGCAAAGGCTCATATGCCATGTATCACGGATCTGGATCTGGGGCATTGTCCGAGTCGTCATCGTCAAACTCGCAAGGTCCTGGCTCCGTTGGAACCAGCTTCAACTCGAAAAATAATGCCACCTCCGAACCATCAGGTCTGCATTGTCGAATTGGCTAAGGGTCTGACTCCTCCCCGTCAAATGCACTTGTTGTCCCTTGTTCCTCACATGTATATTTTTCATCAGTCGCATCTTTTTTCTCATCTACATCTTCTTCCTCAGCCGCATATTCTTCCTCATCTACGCCTTCATTATCCCCTTCTAGTAAGGGGTTCGATGTACCCTCGTCGGTCCTTATAGAAATAGGTAAGTCATTGAATCTTTTGTAACCCATGTGCCCACCAAAATTTGCACTAGTTTGGTGTCCAGTGTACGTTGATGAACCCTCGGTATAAGTGCTTTCGGCCCATGACAACAAGCCTACACTGAATTTAAAATCGAACGCATTGATTGAATGTTTAGCTCGAATGTTAATATTAGGGTTATGCTTATACCCCGACTAGTACTGGCTCTTGAAGTTTAGATTCGTGTAGGAGACCGACAAGTGTCTACCCATAGGTGTTTTGAGGATATCGTAGTAGGAGCTTTGTAACAAGCTAGTGAACCCAACGCACAACCGTGTAATAGGACTTTCTGCTTCAACTCCAGTTCCGACATCCGCCGCAATGGTGGCCAAGGATGGGCCAGATCCATCAACCTCAGCAAACTCGACGTATAACTCAATTATAGCATTTTCACTTTAGACGTACAATGATATGACCATCTCGAGCTGGAGCTCATCATTCACATCAAATAGGTCATACCTATAGTGGTCAATGGAAGCAAGATATCTACATTTCAACCTCAAAATTCTTCCCCGGGTTGAACCTTCGACTTTTCTCCTAATTCTAGTTTGTATCTCACACAATTGAATGGTACGATTGAATGTCAATTCCACGGGCTGTGCTCCTACAAATACCACCCTGACCTCTATATTACATATTTAACTGTCATAGTAAATAACGAATTTCACTCGTCGACTCATTTCAATATCGGTCACAAATTGGATTAATACCAAAAAAAATTAGAAGGTTGTCAGAAGAAGTACACACAAGTTTCGAGACTCAACAATTCAATTTTTGATATTAATTTGTTATGTGTCTAAGTTATGTAAAGTACATGTCGTTAATAGGAAAATTAGCCAATGAGAGAGGGAATACATGCATCAATCTTCATTTATGAATACACGCATTCGTCGAACAATGATGATAAAATGCAAAGTATTATTTGAAAGTGTGTTCCTGAAGTTATATAATTTCATCAAAATAGTGCTTCCAATAGTATTCGACGCCTTAGAACATACATCAATTATACAAAAATGTTCTCTGGGACAACTTTTTTTAATTTTCAGTAGAAAAAAGGTTAGAGAAAGCTCGCCAATTTGGGTGTTTTTCTCTAAACTTTTTCTTTAAAAGTACATGCCCGTCTAATTTTTCAACCGTTTTTAAACACTTTTTGAATATATTCCTAAAAGACGCTAGTCATGCAGCGCGTTTTCAATCGCGGGAAATTTTTACTTCATAATCCAACTCTTTCCCTATGCCTATAAAAAGGGGTCTTCCACTTCATGCTTCATCGTTCCTCAAAAATCTTCTCCCACAGCCTCTTCATCCTTCATCTATAAAACACTACTCGGTGTTAAAAATTTATGTCGCTAAAAATTTTTTGTTGATGTTCGAGGTATTATTGAATCATCGATGATGCGACATTGCTCCAAACCGCACGCATTTCATATATCATGCTGAGATGAGACCATTACCTTCGAAGCCTATCCTGGAGAAGTTGGGTTTCGGGGTGATTTTGCTTTGTACGGTCATGGGTGATAGTATACGTGGAGGTCTCAACCGATGGTCATTATGCAGTCATAGATCGAGGTATAACGGGGAAGCCAGTTGACGGTCGTTATGCGGCCACGAGCTCAAACTTTTTGGATACCCGAAAATGTTTCCTTATAAATAACATACAGAAGTTTGAGGGCATAATCATAAAAGAAAATTGTGGGTCTTCCCGCTATAATCGACATAATTTTTTTCTCCATTTCTAAGCAACCAATATCTTTAACCTTCCTTCTTATCCAAAGTTCGGCACCGTTGTGGACGCAAGACTCTCAAGCAGTGAGCGACTATTTCGGTGGAGTAAAGGTGATGCTCCTTTCGGGCTGACTGCGGTTTCTGTTATTAAACAATTCATTAATAACTACAACTACTACCGCGTCGACCCGAGTTTGACCTCTACTTTCATCGAAACATCTGCTCGCCCCCTGAGAGTCCTCTTGTGTCCACCACGGTGTCAACCTTCAGATAAGAATGAAAGGTTAAAGATATCGACTACGTGGAAATAGAGAAAAAAATTACGTTTATTACACCGAAAATCCCTCCGTTTTTCCCTATGATTATAGTCTCAATCTTATGTATGGTATATATAAGGCATCATTTGTGTGGTATCCAAAAAGCTTGAACTTGTGACCGTGTAACGACCGTCAACTGGCCCTCGATTATACTTGAACTCGTGATCGCATCACGGCCACCGACTGGGACCTCCACTTGAACTTCGACCTCTGATCTTATCAAGCATAATCACCTCAAAACCATATTTCCCCAAAATGGGTTTCTAAGGTGATGATCCTATCCTGCCATGACATATGAAATGTATGTGTTATGAGACGCGTTATCACATCCCCAACTCCTCAAAACTACCTTTGAAATTCTCTGGTTTCAATCGAAAACCCCAAACCCTTTTTAAAAAACCCAAAACCTAAAAACCCAAAACTTAAAAGTATTAAAACCTTAAACTTAAAAACATTAAAAATCCTAACCCTAGGAGAGAGAAACGAAAAGCACGCCCAACTGGATGTGCTTTCCATTTCTTTCTCTAAAAACAACCTACTTTCCTAAATTTAAAAAAAACGGCTTATAAACCTAATTAAAAAATGACATAATTACCTAATTTAGTCGAAGATATGAGATGATAACTTCCTAACTCGGATGCAATAATTGTCTAATCATTTTGTGTATGTCTAATGGTTGTGGCTGTGCTTGAATTGGGAATACTTGAAAAAATATATAATTGAAATTAGTCCGACTTCATTTTGTTGCCATTGGTTTTTCTTTTTAATTGTCATTTTGTTGCATTTGCATTGGTATTGGTTATCCCTAAAACCACGAAAACAGGATAAGCTCATCTCACCTATGGCCTTCAAACTTTATACATTATTTTTATTGCATTTTCACTTTTGTCAATTAATTTAAATTTTAAGGCAGTCAAAACGGGTATATAAATCACAACACAAACAAATTCACTCTATCTCCTATTTCTCTCCTCATGGATCCTTACAAGGTACAAACTACCAACTTTATCCATTTGTTAAGCTTGCTATTGTTGTTGTTACTCCACTTCCTTTTTGGTGGGTTATATCTAACAAAATTACCCCTTTTTCATTGCTGAATCTCATTTTCCTTTGTTTCCATGTCTTCTAATTTTGCTAGGAATATTTAAGTATCTCAGTGGTTGAAACTTTAGAACAAAATTCAGAAAACTTGATATTGAATAAAATATGCTAGTTTGCTGGTAAAATTTTAAGTTGCTTCCTCTCTTTTTTTTCTTTTTTTTTTATATTTTCCCAGCTATACCAAGTTCCAAAACTATGTTTTAGGTTCCAATAAATCATATTTTATCCTATTGAATTACGTTTTATATAATAGTGAATTGTGTTCTAGTTTGCATTACTCGTACCAGATCGACCTGCCTTGGAGGTAAGATTGGATTA
The DNA here is from genome assembly GCF_007990345.1 of Gossypium hirsutum. Classification (NCBI taxonomy): domain Eukaryota; kingdom Viridiplantae; phylum Streptophyta; class Magnoliopsida; order Malvales; family Malvaceae; genus Gossypium; species Gossypium hirsutum. Next base: position 39,434,481 of record NC_053443.1, read on the forward strand.
GTATTTGTCTTTTTGAGGTTGTATTGTGTATCAAGTTATGAACAAAGTCCTCTAGTTTATCTTCTAGAATCATTATTTATCTTCTTATAAGAGCTATTTTTTGATGCAGCGTGGTCCTTCAAGTGCCTTTAATTCCCCATTCTGGACCACCAATTCTGGTGCACCAGTTTGGAACAATAACTCATCGCTCACTGTCGGAGCAAGAGGTAATTAATATGATACTTGGTGTGTGCCTATATCATGTTTGTTCATTGTAGCATTTTTCACAAAACCTGGAGGTGCTAAACCAGAGACTAAGCAACACTTTTTTGGCAGGTCCAGTTCTTCTGGAAGATTACCATTTGGTGTAAAAGCTTGCTAATTTTGATAGAGAACGCATTCCAGAACGTGTAGTTCATGCTAGAGGAGCAAGTGCAAAAGGGTTCTTTGAGGTCACTCGTGACATCTCATCTCACACGTGCTGATTTCCTTCGTGGCCCTGGAGTCTAGACACCACCCATTGTTAGATTTTCCACTGTTATCCATGAACGTGGTAGTCCCGAAACTCTGCGAGACCCTCGAGGTTTCGCCGTGAAATTCTACACTCGAGAGGTAATATTGGACCTTACAGCAGCATATTAACATTGTTAGTTTTTTTTTATCCATGCTTGTTCTTCTTGAACCAGGGTAATTTTGATCTAGTGGGGAACAATTTCCCAGTGTTTTTCATCCGTGATGGAATGAAGTTCCCTGATATGGTGCATGCCCTTAAACCAAACCCGAAGTCCCATATTCAGGAAAACTGGAGAATTCTGGACTTCTTCTCGCACCATCCGGAAAGCTTGCATATGTTCACCTTCCTGTTTGATGATATAGGTATTCCCCAGGATTACAGGCACATGGATGGCTCTGGGGTTCATACCTATACACTAATCGACAAGGCTGGGAAGGCACATTATGTTAAGTTCCATTGGAAACCTACTTGTGGGGTTAAAAACCTGTTGGAGGATGAGGCCATAACAGTTGGTGGAGCTAATCACAGCCATGCCACACAAGATCTCTATGACTCCATTGCAGCAGGAAACTATCCTGAGTGGAAGGTCTTCATTCAGGTGATGGATCCTGCTGACGAGGATAGGTTTGATTTCGACCCGCTTGATGTAACTAAGACCTGGCCGGAAGACATCTTGCCATTGCAGCCGGTGGGTCGAATGGTTCTAAGCAAAAACATAGATAACTTCTTTGCTGAGAACGAGCAGTTAGCCTTCTGCCCTTCCGTCATTGTCCCCGGTATATATTACTCGGATTATAAGTTGCTCCAAACAAGGATCTTCTCCTATTCCGACACTCAGAAGCACCGTCTAGGACCCAATTATCTGCAGCTTCCAGCAAATGCTCCTAAATGTGTTCATCACAATAATCACCATGAAGGTTTTATGAATTTCATGCACAGAGATGAGGAGGTAGATATGACATGTTAAGTCCATGATGGACAATCATTTGATTGATGCATTGTGGCCTTTGATGTTTTTTTTTCTCTTTAGGTGAACTACTTCCCTTCAAGGTTTGATCCAGCGCGCCATGCTGAGAAGTACCCTATCCCTACTGCCATTTGCAGCGGCAAGAGAGACAAGATTTGGTTCTTGTGTGTGTGGGTGATGTTGATAATAATCAGTTTATGGTTTCTCAACTATTGTATTGTCACAGTGCATTATTGTATTGATCCTTTGCACCAGACAGGTCTTCTTTTTTATTTGGATAGGAAATGTGAAATTGCTTAATTTCTTTATACATTCAATGACATAGAATATAATGCCATTTTGGTTGCGTCTCAGGCAAGAACGTTTTGTTAAACGCTGGATTGAGGCCTTGTCTGATCCAAGGGCCAAATATGAGATCCGCAGCATTTGGATCTCATACCGGTCGTAGGCGGGACTCTCACCCTTTGATCTTTTTATTATTTTATACAAACACCCACAACATGCTAATTATCTTTCGCCTTCATAATAATCATAATAATCGTCTTTGTGCGGCTACAGGCTGACAAATCTTTGGGTCAGAAACTGGCTTCTCGCCTCGGTGTGAGACCAAGTTATTGATGAGAAAGGGTGTCCCAAAATGTGATGCATTTGCAAGTAGTGAACTAGTTATGTATCTCCTGAATAAGAACACAAAATAATATAGCAATCATTCACGTCGAGAGTGTAATAAGACGCATCACTATGTTACTGTATTTATGTATTTTCAAGGATTTGAGAGAACCGGAGACCATAATCTCTTCGAAATGCTAATATTGGAAGTGCCAACCATTTCATTTACAGTAATTCCACAGGATGCAAATGTGTTAAATACTTAGATAACCTCATAACTGCCGCTATTACTCTTTTTCATACTTCGCGGGGGAAATTGTTTTTTTACTGTTACATCAGACCTGTAAAAGAAGCAAAAAATCCGACCAAAATACAACTAGTAAAAGATGGATACAACACAAGTTTATACATGGGAAACCAAGTCAAAATCCGTAAACCACAATGTCCTCTCAAATCCCTTTCCTTTTTTCTTCACCACTTCAAATACATCATTTGATAACGGCATCCTCCAATCACTTGACCACAGTATTGGAAAAGGAGCTGGATTGTTAGATGCACCATTAGGTAGAGATTATATTACATTCAGTAAATCTTTATGTCTCCGGAGAAGCATCACCATCACCCTCAGGATTCTCTAAGGATGTCTCCGGAAAGAATTCTTCCCCAGGGTAAATCTCCTGAAATATCTATCATATTCCACAACCAGTAATACATTCCAATCAGCAATAAGAAATGTTAAAACATCTGTAATTCAGTACAGTTAACGTTCCATTTAACTTCGATGCTACATTTGGTTGGAATATTATTTTTTTCACATGTTTTAGTCATTGGTTAGCTATAAACTAATCACAATTGGTAACTTTTAGCCACTCATATGACTTGTTTATAGCAAAGAGAAGGAAAACTTTTCACTTACATTGAAGAGGACTTTTTTTTTACAAGAGTTTTTACTCATCTTTCTAATTGCATGTTTAAATTTGAACTAATTCTTCTTTATTTTATGTCTAACTATTTTACAACACATGTGTTAAATATGCTTTTTACTCGTTATTACACTAGTAACCAAATGTAGCATGAGTGAATCTGAAATTTCATCCCAAAGAACAAAGAACGCACATAAAAAGATCAAATAAAGCAACCCCAACAGGATAATTGTATGTGTAGAGATTGTGCCAGAAGAATTATAAACATAGCACACTCATATAGAATATAATTTTAAATTTCATGAACATTAGCAAACTGAGTACCTTAAAAGTCGTATCTATGAGATCATTGTAGTTCAGTTTACCATCTGGCATGGGAGTTGAACAGATAAAATCAACTTGACCCTGAAAACAAAATATATTTCTGTTGAAAAGGGCACTACAATCAACACAGCACATTAACAAAACTCCAAGTCCTAACAACTGTTAGGCAGACCGTATCATCCCTCTAAAACCATGTCCCAAGTGTTAAAAAATTTCTGGAAAAGGTAACATGATTATTCTTTAAAAAATGAAGAAGAAGAAGCACAACAAAATAGAGGCCCAAAGTCACAATACCAAAATATTAGTAACTAAGAAGATACACATAAGAAAGCAACCATAAGAAACATACCAAAGTTAGCTCCTGACTATACAACGCACTCCATAGTAGAGTAGGTTTTTCTTCTCCAGAATCACTTGGACCTCCAGAACTACTTTCTGAAGTCTCATCTTGAACTGCACTACCATTTTCAGCAGTCTCACTTTGAACTGCAGCATTACTTTCAGAATCTAGAGGAACTGTAAGAAGCGTGTTCATGACTGCATGAATTAACTTCTTTCCTTGATCATCATCATTACATAATGCTGAGATATATAACACAAACCTGAATAGAACAGGGAGAAATACTTACATTCATGACTTAAGCAAATAGACTAAAATTACTCCATCCTATGTATTATGCATAAGAACATAAAACATCAACCGATAAAAATAATTATAATGGTGAAGTTTCTCTATTCACTTAATTATCAATAAAACCATAAAATTGAACTTTTAATGTCTGAAAGACAATACAACTAAATGCTAGGTAAACAGTTTCTCACAGAATTCAAAGGTAACCACAGGAAAAGCAGCTCAACAAGGAAGTGAAAAGATAACAGTTGATAAAATTCATCAACGTAAAAACAAACAGAGAGAAGATAAAACCAATCCTCTTCAGAAACTAAATGGAACTTACATGCCTGGCAGACAAACAGCCAAATTGCTAGCTATTTGGAGAAGTCTGATTGAAGTAACCTGTTCAGGAAACAATGCTAGGAGGAAGCAAAAAAAAAGTTACTAGTTTATCTTTGTTTCTTATCTTCAACAAAAGCAAAAGAAACCGATCTTACATCTTGGAGGATATACAACCAAAAAGTTCGATATATCAGGCTTCAAAGAAGTCTTTGTGATGCATATTCCCCTTGCTATCTTTCCTTTATCATCCTTCAGACTGAAAAAGGGAAGCTTTTCTTTAAGTGGAAGTGGCGGGGATGATCCTGATGGTAATGTTACCTTAAAGGTTGGATCAAGGATCAGTTTCTGGCTGAATATATCCTGACCTGAAGCTAATCTAACACCCTTATAACACCCGGTATCCTGAGAAGTTTTCAAGGGAAAAACATGAAGTTCTTTTACCTTAACGTCATTAACAGTCTGATTAGAATAACAAATATCTAGCATAATTTAGTCTCGCTTATGCTTCCATACCTTGTCTACAAGCAATGCAGTAACCGGCATACGCAATACCTGTGTCATGTTTATTCAAATGGATTAGCATAATTTTATGCTAAAACATAATAATCTCATGTAAAGTCAGGTTGTTGGTCACACAGTTAATGCTAGGAACTACTCTATTGCTGTTTGGTGTTGGGTATCTCAAAGATGTCAAATGCCTTCAACCAACTCATAGAGGAGGTGAATATGACTGAGGAGAACTATATCAGATAAACTCCTTTTATGTCTATCCAATTAGGACATAGGAGGATATTTGAATGAACTGTAGTTGCCAGTGGGTACTCTGAAATGATAGGTAACTCAAGGCACCATTCCTATACCTTCTTAGCTAAAAAACCACTGTTACTATCTTCTGGAGTTTATCCACAGATAAACATCAATTTAAGGAAATCGTTAGCAGAAATAGTAGACAACTTAGCATTTAAATATCAAGCAACTGAATCCACTCATTTTACATAAAAGCAGTTGGTAAAAAATATATCAGGCCAAATAGATGTAAACACAAAATCAGGTTAACATGTAATGATATATATATAAAACTACAACGGTAGGAAATGCATCAATAACTGCATTCAAAATTATCAAAGAAATAATTCTCTCCTCGTCAGAACTTACATAAAGGCAACCTTTGACAGCAGCACGACGGCAAAAAGCTTGTGATAGTTCTCCTTGCCCATAGATAGGATATAAGAAAGCCCCAGATGCATTTTGAAACCTAAAGACAACAAATAATTTCATTGAACATAAATATAGACCACAATTTGATATAATAAGTTTCTATTCAAATTTCAACATGGTGTTGAAAATTTTTGAACTTTAGTTTAAGGCTTGACTTGAAAAATAAACAGAAACAATAAAAGTTAACCTGCCAATAGATGCATTATACAAAGCCAACTGATCGATCCCATCTTTTGTCTTGAGCAAATCTCTACAAACTCCGGTATCTTCTTGATCATAATCCGCCATTGCTATAGCATACAATATAAACCTGTAAAGACAAGAAAAAAAATCAAAAGCGGTTGAGAATCACGCCTACGACTGAATCAATGAGGAGGCAACCAGAGATGGGAAAATTAAAATAAAATAAAAAACGAAAAAAGTTGTGACTAACAGACGATTTAATTTTGGGCGGCAATCCCATTTTGTTCAAGAAGTCAACAAACGGACTCTGCAAATCTTCTTCGGAAATCTTGATGTCTTGTTCGCCAGCCAAGTGTCCCTGCACCAGCTTGAAGAACCTCATTAACTTGTTCTTCTCCACGAGTCCCAGGCTCTTGTCTTTGAATATGGCAGCTCTGGAATCCGGCACACTCCAGAGGTTGCCCTTGTTGTCCCCAACGAAAGTGGCGTCAACACTCTTGAACTCCATGTACTGGTTGGTTCCAGTTCTTAGTAGCAATTCAATAGATTTGTCGGCGCAAAAGAAAACCCTAGGTCCAGCCACATCGAGGTTGAACTTTCTAGAGTGTTGATCAAGGAGGTTAGGAGAAAAAGTGGAGATATCGATAGAGGAATAGAGAGGACGAGTAGCAAATTCCAAGAGAGAAAATTCGTTAGGGTCGTCGGAAGAAGGTGAGCGTGGTGGTGATGGTGAGGTCGAGTGGGAGGAGAGGAAGGAGGGGAGATCGGCAAGAGGGAGAGAGGAGAAGTGGGAGCCATAGAAGGGATAGGGATCCAGGTGAAGGACGGATTTAGAGGCGGTAGAGGAGGCGGCGGCTATGATGGATTCGGGAAGGCCAGTGCCTATGACGATGAGGTCGAAGGTGGTTGGATCAATTGGGGGATAGGGTGGGATGTCGTCCATGGCGAAGCAAAGGTAGAAAACTCGCTACAACCTGAGCTAATGAAAATGGAAGCTCCGAATTATCAAAAAGAAAAAAAAAATTGTTTATTTTAGGGTAAACTGGGTATCAACTAAAAATTTTGTATTAAATTTTGAATATCCCTTCCTTAAAATTGATTACGGAAAATCTATTTTAATGGTATAATAATATGTTTAATCTTTAATACTTATTTCATATCAGTTTGTATTTAATTTTAAACAATTTCATAAATTTAATCCTACATATTTATAAATTTTATCAATTTTATCCTTAAATTTTCTAACCAAAGCATTCAACTTTTAAAACAAATACATTCTACATCTATTAATTATTTTATTTATAGTTAAAATTATCAAATTCGATATCTAACCCTCTTTTGTGTATATTTTAAAAAGTTAATGTCAGAGATTAACTAACTACTTTTAAAATAGAAAAAAATACGAATCTTAAAAATATAATATATAAGAAAATTTTATAAATAATAATTTTCCTCTTACTGGTATAATTTTAGTTTTTAATTAATTAATTTGGTAAATGGTTTGACATTAAATCATATCATTATGATACTTATTGCTTATTCTGGATTTAAAAATTAAAAATAAATAAAATACATAATCATCTCTTAATCCGTTTATAAAATTAAAAAAAGCATTATCAATGTAATAAAAGGAAATTAAATTAATTCTTTCTCTCTTTTTTCTTATGAAAAATTAAATGTTCATAATTTTTTTCTTATATAATTATTAATTTGAACAATTAAATTTTTCAAAGCCATATTTTTTAACTCTGGATTTAATTTTCAATTTCAAGTACCAACTTCGAGGACTATTTCTATGTATCTTGAAGGAGATATCATATTGTTAACAACAATGGTAAATCTAAAATGTTTTTTTTTAAGTTTTTTCCATTTTCTTTAGCCAAAATGTTATCAATGCAAGGGTTATAAAATACAATATTAGAAGAAAACTAATGAAAAAAAGAAAGAAAGAAAAGGAAATAAAGTTTCAAGATAAACTTATTGGTATTAGGAATTGGCTCAGAAAATAGCTCGTTAGTTGAAAGAAGTTTTTTTTTTCTTTTTTGGGTTTTACAAATTTATAGATGTGCAATGCCTCTGTTTTAAAAGCTGAAAACTTTTACTAAGAAGTTTGAGAATCAAATTGATAGAATTTGTAAATATCAAGGGTTAAATTTTTTGAATTATTTAGAATTATGATCAAATTGGTAGAATATATAAGTATTGAGGACTAAGTGTGTTATTATACAAGTTAAAAAAGATTTTTCATTATCAATTTAACAAGTGACCTAAACATGAACGAATTCAAACATTAGTGCCTAAATTAAAAATTTTAAAGTTGGGTGATTGATTGTATAGTTTACCTTTTAATTTACATTTATTATATAGCGGTTATCCTAATTTCGTTTTTTTTAGATGAGAGGGAAAAAGTTGTTTAGGGATGTTGGTTATGGATTTGGTGTCAACTAATATTTGATTTCAACCAAAGCCTTTTGCAGTATTATCCAAATTGAATCATATTGAAAATTGATTGAGGTATCGGTTTGAAGAGTGAAATCAGAATAAATCGGGTAGAAAACAGTTGAATTGATAGTTAAACTGGTTGAACCAAAATTTTTAAAAAAAATTAATATTTTTTAAATTTTTAATGTTATTTGTTTGAACCGAATGGATGATCAATGGTCTAAATGATTCAACCATCGATCCAATTCCAAAACCATTAGTCTTTTGTTCATGAGTTTAATTTACTCATTGTGACTAATTTGAAATGTTATTACTTCTCATCTACAATGTTTATTTTGGTAGGAAAAGTAACTTGTGATAATAGAATGTCGATAACGGCAATGTATCGCAAAGAAAAGAAAGAAAAATAGAACAAACAAATATCCGAATGATACAAGAGGAGAGACGACTACATCTATTTATAATATTCTAGTCAAAATCAAATAGAAGAAATGCAGTAAGGTTAAAACACCTTATTCTAATAAATATCATATAGAGGTAGTATACTTCTATACAGATTTCACTCGTGCAGTCTGTACCGTACCGCAGGAGTCGGATCTCGCACCCTTGTTGCGACCTCAACCCAATATCTTACTTCTTGAAGATCTACAATGGGCTACGACCTTCGCCCTCCTAAATCTCTTATCTTACTACTTGTATTTTATTTTAACAAGAATTTGGGCTACATATCTTTAACCAAACTTCATTAATGTAAAATTTTAATAAAGAGTATAGTACAACAACACCCGATTAGTCTAGTCACGAAAAATAAACTTAACATTATTAGGTGAAGTATAAACATCTAATAAATTAAAATATAAACATTTGTCGTCGGAGGCAAGGAAACTTCCTTCCTAATTGGGCAAGTGAGTCTGCACGTCTATTTCCCTCCACTACAGCAAAACAGGTTTTTAGCGGCCTTTTTTTGGGGCTTTTAAGCGCCGCTAAAACAATTTGCGGCGTTTATGTGGAAAAACACCGCTAAAGAACATGACCTTTAGCTGCGTTTGTGGAAAAACGCCACTAACTTTAGCGGCTTTTTACCAAGCCATTTTCATTCATATAGAACACGAATTGTCAACATAATTTCCTGTAACATCAAATCCAACCAAAAACTACAAATCTAAATGATACTTCAAATCTAACGAAAGAAATATGTATATGATCTAAATTAATAAATGAAATAACAAAATATATTTTATTCAAAAGTTATATTGTTAAAATATTCTCACAATAAGAAAACAAATGTCTAAGATGGCGGATTCTTCGACTACTGAAACATCTTCATCATATTCTGAAGTTGTAGTTGGAGTTCGTCATATTTTCTGCTTCCCTCACTACTGCCTCCGCTTTAAGTTGTAGCTAGAGTTCTTCATATTTTCTTTGAGCCTCTGCTTCTCTCGATGCTACATCCGGTTTAAGTTGAGCAATTTTCTCAAATTTGCTCGCTTGCATCTGAGCCATCTTGTATCTTAACCTCTAAACTTTAGCTTGAGCTTGATTCCCCGAATGCATGTATTGTTGCGAGCTAGATCAAAAATATTAGGTTGGGTTAACAAAAGATCATTGAAATCGAACCCGACCATACCTTTCAGGACCGAAAACTTTAATAATAATTCAGTTATCAATGTCGTCAAGATTAACAGAACTATCACTTGAAACGATCGCTTCATACTCTGCCCTTTTATCCTTTAGTTTCTCCTAATAAATCAATTAAAGAGTTAGAAACGAAATATATAATCAAAACAAATACAACATAACTTAACATTATTTGCATTACAAACGACGAATCTAAAAGTGGAGTTTGGGTTTGACATTTTCCCTGGTACAGCTCCGGTGTTTATCGCTCCCTATCGGATGGAACCAAATGAGCTAACGGAGCTTAAGCCTCAAATTCAGGAGTTATTGGATAATGGGTTAATCCGTCCTAGTGTGTTCCCGTGGGGAGCACAGGTACTGTTAGTTAAGAAAAAAGATGGATCCATGAGGATGTGTATCGACTACTGACAACTAAATAAGTTGGCTATTAAGAACAAGTATCCACTTCCGAGGATTGATGATTTGTTTGACAAGTTCCGAGCGGCGTCTGTGTTCTCCAAAATTGACTTGCATTCTAGGTTTCATTATTTGAGAGTTAAGGAGGCTGATGTACATAAAACGGCATTTAGGACTCGTTATGGTCACTACGAGTTCCTAGTGATGCTATTTGGACTGACTAATGCACCAATAACTTTCATGGATCTGATGAACCGAGTATTTCAGCCCTACCTGGATCGGTTTATAGTGGTGTTCATCGATGACATATTGGTTTCTTCGAGGACTGAGGATGAGCATGACGAGCACCTTAGGTTTGTTCTTTAGATTTTGAGGGAAAAGCAGCTCTATGCTAAGTTTAGCAAGTGCGCGTTCTGGTTACGTGAAGTAACATTTCTGGTTCATGTGGTGTCTGCTGAAGGGATTCGAGTCGATCCTCAAAAAATTGAGGTTGTATTGGATTGGAAGTAGCCTAAGAATGTGTCTGAGATCCGTAACTTTTTGGGGCTAATCGGCTATTACCGACGGTTTGTGGAAAGATTTTCACTGATCACAGCACCCTTGACTAAGCTACTATGTAAATGTGTATCGTTTGACTAGACTAATGCGCAGCAAGAGAGCTTTGAGAAGCTTAAGATTGTACTGACTGAGGCTCCTGTTTTGGTATAGCCTGAACCTGAAAAGGAGTTCACGGTTTATAGTGATGTATCACATGTCAGTTTGGGATGTGTGTTGATGCAGGATGGTAAGGTGGTTGCATATGCGTCTCGTCAGCTTAAGACATACGAGGCGAACTATCCGACGCATGATTTGGAGTTAGCCGCCATAGTCTTTGCATTGAAAATCTGGAGGCATTATCTGCATGGTGAGAAGTGTATCATATACACTGATCACAAAAGCCTCAAGTATCTCCTTACTCAGAAAGAGCTGAATCTAAGGCAGCGAAGATGGGTTGAGCTGCTTCAGTATTACGGTTATACCATTGAGTACCATACTAGCAAGGCCAATGTGGTGGCCGATGCATTAAGTCGTAGGGCTATGACTAATCTGAGAGCGATGTTCGCTCGACTTAGCTTATTCGATGATAGGAGTTTGTTGGCTGAGCTTCAAGTCAAGCCAACTTGGATTGAGCAGATTAAGGGTAGACAGCTGGAGGATGAGTCTTTAGGTCTTTGGTTCTGACAGAATGAGAGTGATAGCACTACAGACTTTGGGTTGAACTCTGAGGGTGTGTTGTGTTTCTGAGGCCAGATATGTGTGCTGCATGATTCAGACTTGATGCAGTCTATTTTGAGAGAGGCGTATAGTAGCCCTTATTCTATGCACCCTAGCGGAAATAAGATGTATCGAGATCTGCGAGAGTTGTATTGGTGGCCAGGGTTGAAACGAGAGGTTACGAATTTTGTGTCTAGACGCCTGACTTACTAGCAGGTTAAGGCTGAGCATCAGTTGCCTTCAAGATTGCTGCAGCTGATTAAGATTCTACTATGGAAGTGGGAGTGAGTAACGATGGATTTCGTTAGTTGGTTGCATTTAACACCCACTAAGAAATATTCAATGTGGGTCATTGTGGATCGATTGACTAAGTCTGCATATTTCATCTCAGTTAGGACAAATTATTCTTTGCAGAAGCTGGCGAAGCTTTATATTTCTGAGATAGTGAGACTGTATGGGGTGTCGATTTCGTTAATCTCTGATAGGGATCCTCGTTTCACATCTCGGTTTTAGAAAAAAGTACATGAGACTCTAGGTTCAAGGTTGGACTTCAGTATTGCATTCCATCCTCAAACCGATGGTCAGTCAGAGAGGATGATTCAAGTACTGGAGGATATGTTGAAGAGTTGTGCTATTGATTTCTGAGGTAGTTGGAAAGATTATCTACCGTTCGCGGAGTTTGCCTATAATAATAGCTTCTACTCTAACATCCAGATGGCACCTTATGAGGCACTGTACGGTCGTAAGTGTCGCAGTCCTTTATGTTAGGCTAACTTGGGCAAGCGACGTGTTATGGGTCCTGAGTTGGTCTCTAAGACAGATGATAATGTTGGATTGATTCAGGATCGTTTGAAAGCGGCTTCTTACAGGCAAAAATCTTATGCGAATTTGAAGAGGCGTGAGATCGAGTATTCTGTGGGGACTTCGTTTTTCTCAAAGTCTCACCATGGAAGAAGGTACTGAGGTTTGGTAGTAAGGGCAAGTTGAGCCCTAGGTTTATTGGACCTTACCGCATTCTGAAACGTTTGGGACCTGTCGCTTATCAGTTGGATTTACCTTCAAAGTTGGACCGTATTCATGATGTATTTCACATCTCAATGTTGAGGCACTACCGCTCTCATCCCACGTATCTTGTTTCTGTTGAGGAGATTGAGTTTAGGCCAGACTTGACCTTCAAGGAGGAACCAGATCAGATTTTGTAGTGTGATGTAAAGGTCCTTTGAAAAAAGTCTATTCCCTTAGTGAAGGTTCTGTAGCGTACTAATAACACTAAGGAGGCCACGTGGGAGCCTGAGGATGTGATGCGTCAGCAGTATCCTTATTTGTTCTGATCAGGTAAATTTCGAGGCTAAAATTTTCTTTTAGGGGGTAGAGTTGTAACGCTATCTTTGGTTAGTAGGCTTTTAAGTAAAAGTTGGCAAATAATTAACAGAATGGGTCTACTGGTGTGGTGGATAAGTGGAGTGTTGGTGTGAAGGAGGTCTTGTGTTCAATTTTCTGTGATGGCGTAGAGACAATATTTTTGCTCCAATTTCGGCTAAGAGTTGTGTTGGGGTAAAATTCTGAGTATGGGTTAATTGGGACTGATTTTAAGAGATAATGGGGGAGGTTATCAAAAAATAATATGATTATCTTTTTGTTACAGAAAAAAGTAGAGTTTCGATTTTCTCTCCAATTACCCAAACTTTTTTGACGTTTTCTTCTTTTTCTTTTCCCTCCTCTGACGATTCTTTCCCCTAGTTGCTGCAGAAATTTCCATTATTCTTCCCCTTCCATTTGTTTTTTTTTTAATTTCCAATTGATTTATTTATTCATCGTTGGTTGCGTGTGTTCGGTAACTAATGATTTTGTCTATTGTTAATCATTTTTGGTTAATCTCTAAAATGGGGATTCCTTTTTGGTGTTTAGGAGTTAATCAAAGGGCTGGTGGTTTTGAATCGACGCTGTAATTGTGCGAAGTCGTAGTTACTCAATCGAGGTAAGGGTTTTGTTAGGTTTTTAGTCAAGTTCCTTCCAAAATTTGTTGATTAAAAATGAATTAAGTGGTTAATCTGGAGATTTGTTGGTCGATTTTTAGGCTTTGGAGGCTTAAGAGTGCTTACACATCAAAAACGAGACCAGGTGTGTACCCAAAATGCAACAGATTGGATTTTAAGAAAAGCTAAAATTGTTTGCTGTCGAGAAATAGGAGAAATAAGAGAAAATGATGTGAAAAATTGTAGAGCAGGGAAATAAGGGTGCTATAAACTTGGAAATCAACATTCTGCACTAAAATAGTTTTGGACAGCAGCAGTAGTCTAACTTTGAAAAATCATCAAAAATAGTGGAAATTGAGTTAGAGGTTGAATAATATACAAAATTAAATTTTATTGAGTCTAGTTTTTCATGGAAGAAACAGTGTAAGTAATGAAATTGTAAGTTATGAGATATAATAAATTTTGTGAGACAATGTCAGAATGGGTTCGGGTTCCCTTGTGCTGACTTTGGAAAAATCATCAAAAATTATAAAAAAATAATTAGGGGCTTAAATTTATATGTTTAAATCCTTAACGAGTCTATTTTCAAGAGAAATAAACGGAAACATCATCTGAATTCTATACTAAGATAAATAATTTTTAGTAAGGAAAGGTTGAAGCTATTAAACAACAGAATCGGGATAGATTTAAAGATTTTACTGTACATATTTGATAAACTATAAAATCTAAAAATTTTATGGTAGAAAGGTATTTGAGTCTAATTTCGAAAATATTAAGCGGGTCTTAATTTGGAATTCTGTAGCTCAAGATATGAATAATTTATTGACAATGACTCAAGTAGACAGCTTTGAATGAACATATAAGTAAATAGTGAAAACATATATGAATATTTATCTAGCATGGGTTACATTAAAAATGGATCACACGACCAAGGCCAATTTGGGCCGAGTGGGCCACACGGGCACACACAGGCGTGTGGGCCCATTTTTACTGGAATGTTTTTAAAGTTGCACGGGTTGCCCAAGTCGAATGTGAACCTACTGTAAGGACGGTAAGCGCTACTTAAACCCCTAAATATGTGAAATTGGCTGAATGATATCTGTACTGAGCATGTTAATATATGAACCGAATATATGTATTGAAATTGCATAATAGCATATCAGCCATTGTATGTTGCATTGCATTGGGTTGGGGGTTGTTATTCGGAGGAAGTGTACTGAAAGGCTTTAAGCCTAATTTACTGGCAGCTCAACTGCAAACTACTGTTTTGTGCCAAATTGGTACTACTTGGAGTGTAGGGATGGGTGGGTTGATTATATCCCCACATGGAGTATAGGGTTGGACGGATATGGTGTGTAGAGGCTGGATGGATAGGTTTTTGCTACTGCATAACTGTTACTGCTACTGATACTATGATAGGCTAACACCCTACTACATTTTTGACACTGTACTGAGATGGGCTAAGGCCCAAACTGTCACTAATACTGAAAAGGACTTAAGCCCAAGACTGTTCAACTATGCACTGTGAATACTGATTGTTTGTTTGTTTTAGCGGGATTACACACTGAGTTTACGTAAACTCACTCTTTTTGTTTAATGTGCATAGGTAATCCCCAGACTTAAACGGTTCAATGCGACAGAGTACTCAGTGGTGACCACAGTAATTTTTGGACTACATGGTTTTCAATTTACGATTTTTGATTTGATTATTATTGATTATTTGGGTTGTAATTTACGGACTCTCTGGACTTTGACTTTAAATTTTGAGTTTTTATTTATTTATTTTACTTTATGGATTTATACCTGCTGGTCCTAGAAAATTCGATTTTTAAAAAGTTAAAGTATTTTCTAAACACGTGATCACTTAGACTTTTTTATTAAAGCTTCCGCAACGAGGGATGTTTCAAAACAAATGTTTTAAATGAATAAAGGTGACTTCTTAAGTTCTATCAAAGGTTTACTAAAGATAATAATATGAAATGTTTTCATCGTAACAACGAGGTTTCAAAAACACTATCGTGTGACATTGCCAGATACGGCCATAACGTCTAGGCTAAGTCTGGGGTGTTATATTATTATTACGTACATAGTAAATACTATAAACTGAAATAATTAAAAGAGTTTGGAAGTATGTAATACCTCTTCTTTCTTTGAATTCTAAAATCTAACTGCATCTTTCCATTGGTACCTCAGCATTCCCGGCAGGACATTTCACAATTTCTCTTCGAGGCTTATATTTTTCTTAAAATATTCCTTCTTTAAAACACTTTTATGGTCTCTCCATTTTTTTTCCTAATGTCTTCTTCACATAATTATCTGAGATCTCTAAAGCAAATCTCTCCTGCAAATAACACAAGTTTAGAAAGTAAATATAAATAAAACTTAAACCAAAGTATTATAAATTACATTCACGTTATTACCTTTATATTATGGAGAGCTTAATTTTTGTTACTATCAGGCATATGATGCCATGACTCGTAGTTGATAGGCAACAGATTGGCATTTTGTGCTATAATGCTTAAGTATCCTACTAAAACTCGAGCTTCTAATCCAATAGGCTGACCATGACTGTTTCTAGCTACTTTGACACGCTCGACATAATTTAACTCATATAAATCTTTTAATAAAGTACGTCCTCGAGTTTTGCGCCTCCAACTGTTCAGTTAAAAAATGGTATCTTATAATATAAAAATTTAAAACAAAAATCAATAATAAAAGTCAACATGCATGTAAATTAAAGTTAACATTACTTTGAATTTCTGGAGGTTCGTCAACTGTATTTGGAACATTCGAAGATCCAATAACAGTCTGTTGCTCACTATTTGTTTCCTCCAACTTTGGAGGATTTTGAATAATACTTAGATCTCGCAATCTTCTTCTAGGTATTTTATCTGCAATACACATAAAATAGTTGAAATATTAGTAACTAATTATAACAATAATAGTACATATAAAATAGTTGAAATATTTAACAAGATCAAGATTTAAATTATAATATTAAATATAATTAGAAAATCGTAAAATCTTACTACATCATGATTCGTAAATATCTTCATCCACATCCTGACAAACCCATTGAAATTGTGTACTAGTACTAAGGATAGTTTCATTTAAGTTTTGTTCTGGAAAAGACAAAGTTTCTGATCTTTCGTCGATGTCATCTCTACTTTCATTCATCATGTCAAACAAGTCTCTAAGGGTGTTACGAAGTACAACATACCAACCCTAATCAGTTGGATCTTTCAAGTAAAAAACTTGTTTGACTTGAGAAGAAAATACATACGACTCATCTATCAATTTTTGTCTAGTGTGAATTAATCGAGAGAAGTTCACCATTGTAAAACCAAATTGATCTTTTTTAATTCCGCGAGCAGTATTAACATCAGCCTGATCACATCGAAATAAGACAACCTTTTGTTTGTCATAGTAATCCAACTCAATAATGTCAAAAAGAAGCCTGTAATACTCCACATTTCCCTCAACAAGATTACTATCCCTAGCACTAGCATAAATTGTAATTGAATAATTAACAACTATTCCACAATTTTGAGTCCTCCTCAATCTTTCACGAGATTTTGTATGAAACCCGAATCCACAACAGGATCACGCCGAATCCCTATGTCAACTAGATCAAGTCGACTCTAAATATTGTCTTTTAATTTTCTATCAATATTAAGAATTGTCCCAATAATGTTCTCGCAAACATTCTTTTCAATATGTATGACATCAAGATTGTGTCGCAAAATGTGATACTTCCAATAAGGCAACTCAAAAAATATTTTTTTTTCCACAAGTCCGCCTCATTAGGATCATCCTCTTCATCAAATTCATCATCAATCTGCCGGTCAATAACACCAACATAGGCCTCCATCGGTCTTCTCTTTGTTTGCATGTTGGGTGGTTGGTTCATCTTCCCATAACCGAAATTGATATCTTTTAACATGAACAAGATTTTAGATCCAATGGTCTGCTCAGGAGCTTCTCTGAACTCTTCAGTACCATTAAATAGAGTCTTGTAACAACCCGATTTAGACCCTAGTCGGACAGTGGTTTTGAGACCACAAATCCGAGTCAAAAAATATTTTACAATTGCTTTGGTGTTTACAATATGTGAATTAATATGTGTGAAAATTTCATGTGAAAATTTTATCGTTTGTGTGCTCAATTTGATAAAAGGACTTAATCACGTAAAATGAAAAGTAGCATGCTATAAGTTAAAGTGCTTATTTGCTTTATTTCATTAAAGGTGAGGTCCTTATATTGTGATTTGACCATTGAATAATTGAGTGGACAAAGATAGACAATCATTAAGTGTTCTATTTATGATTTATTAATGGACATTTTGGTAATTAAATAAAAATGGTTAATTAAATAAACAAAACAAAAAATAGTCATGCATTCTCATCTTTTGGGCCAAAAGTTGAAGGAAAAAGAAACCATGGTTGCTTAAATATTCCGGCACCTTTAAATCTTGATTTAGGTATTTTTTTGCTCGATTTTTGATGATTTTTATGTTTTTGAAATCGTTGCTTCGTATTCTAGCTAGCCCATGCCCTAACTTTTGGAATTTATGATGAATTTGTGATTTTCCATTGATGATAGCTTGATGTTTTTGTTGTTTGATGATGAAAAATAAATAATTGTTGATAGATTAATATGTTTAATTAAATAATTTTTGAAAAAAAATGTATATTAAGGATTAAATTGTGAAATTTGTAAATTGAAGGGTCAAATTATGAAGTAATTTGAATAAATGGGCTGCTAAGGACCTAAGGTAAATTCGGCCTAACATGGGTTTGTGGAAATTTTAAGTAATTTGTGTTATTTTGAAATAGGGACTAAATTATAAAAAAGTGAAATGTTAGGGGCTAAAATGAAAAATGCCAAAATTATGTATTTTTAGATAAAATTGAATGAATATGTTATTAAACAAGCCAAATTTGAATTGATTTAGATCAAAAAAAGAGGAGATCGGATTTAGGTCGGGGAAAAATCAAAAAATTTCGAATGGTCGTCCGGTTCATCCGTGTCCGTACGAGGTAAGTTCATAAGTGAATAAATGTCGTTAAATTATAATGTATATGTATTAAATATGTCGCATTAAATTACTATGTTTATATGTATTCATGCCGAATTGATATAAACATGTGAGAATTAAATACAAGCTTGAATCGATCAAATTACGACATCCGAAAGTCCCATACGAACCATAGGAATAGTTAAGATACATATGTCATGACATAGGATTCCGATATGTGATTTCGTGTAAGACCACGTCTGGGACATTGGCCTCGATTTAAGATTTACGTGTAAGATCATGTCTAGGACATCGGCATCGTATACGATTTCGTGTAAGACCCTGTCTGGGATAGTGGCATCGATATTTGATTACATGTAAGACCACGTCTGGGACGCTGGCATTGTAAGAGCTTCCAAGCTATCCGAGTATCCTTATTGATTCTAAAAGGTTCAACGGGAAATATCGAGAAATGAATGACTATGTAAAATTATATCTGATTCAGGTACGTACGAAGTGTATACGATATTCAAGAATGAAAGGTGAATATGTTTCAAATGACAATATGTGAAATATATGACAATGAATGAAATGAATGTATATAAATGAATGTGGTGATATATATGCTCGTTATATGAAATTGTAATGAAATAAGCTTAATTATATTCAAGAGTTCGAATACCATGAAATTGTGGTCCTATGTTTCGAACATGGGATTTATGAAACATGAAAGATGGTTTGAGGCATGTTAGTTTGGTTTGAAACATAATTAGATAAATGTTATTGATAAGGTTAAATTATTAAATATGTTATGTATATGTGAAAGAGTTAAATAAGCACGTTTTTGATTTGTTGGTTATGTGTTTTGTATGACCGAATGTGATCTATTTGAATATGGAATATATATGGTTTGAACAGTGGAATTATGAAGCATGTGTAATATGGCTTTGATGTATGGTAGTTAATTTGAATTTTGAGTTGATAAATGAGATTGAAATGGTTGAATTTGAAAGCATGGTTTATATGTTCATTGATAAATAAGATAAGTGAAGTTAATTAATGTGGTCATAAGAATTTACCAGTATGATGAATGTATATGTGGTTGAGATTTGCTAAATTCGGCCTAGTCAAATTGAATTATAATATCGTTGAGATGATTTATTTGCTTATGGCTTACTAAGCTTTCAAAGCTTACTCTGTGTATTTTTCCTATGTTTATAGAGTTTCGAAGACTTGCTCGGGTTGGAAGTCATAGGAGACCTCATCACACTATCCGATTATCGCTTCGGTAAATATAAGCTTTGAGTTTTTGGTTATGTGGCATGTATAGGCTAGTTTTGAGATGTTTGGTTTTGAAATTTGTATATATGTATATAGCCATGCGAAAATGGCTTGATCATGATACTAATGTTGGTATACATATTCGGTCATGTTATAAGTTAATTTGGAGGTATGTTTCATGTTAAATATATTTGTGATGTTGGTTATATGATTCGGCAATGAGAAATGTTAATGATGATGTATAATCGGCCATGAAAGTAGCTCATTTTGGATGTATAATTTGTCTTGTGTAAAGGTTTGAAAGTGGTAAATGATGTGTTTTTGACATAATGCATATGCTTACATAAGTTAAGTTATGTATGTGTGATAGCTTGCATATTGATTGTTGAAGTACAGTTTGTGATAGTAAAAATATGAACATATATTGTAATTTATTGGATGGTCATTTAGGTACGGTTATAAATGGTACAGTTAGCTTTGATTCGAGTTGTGTAATTGGTAGTTATTATTTTGGTAAAATGTGCATAATTTGGTAAACCAAATTTTATACTTGATCCATTATGTGATGTTGTTAATGTCGTATATATATATTAATGTTTAATAAATCATGTGGTTTGGCTTGACTTAGTAAAATGTGAAAAAGTGCATAATTATAAATAGTGCTTTTGGAAAGTATTTAATGAAATAGATTTATATGAATAGATGCCTTAATATATGATCGGTATATGAAATGAATTATACTTGGTTATAATTAAGTATTCGATTGCTATGATTCATTGGTTATAATGTTTGAATATTAAATTGGGTAGAATATGAATTATAGTATCGAAGCATGTTAGTTTGGTTTAAAATTATATTAAATGAATAGTATTGAATTGATTACATTTTTTTTATACTTGAATTGAAATGAATGTCTATTCTGAGTTGTATTTTGATCAGTAATGCCTCGTAACTCTAATCCGACGACGGACACAGGTTAGGGGTGTTACAAGTCCTGTGAAATCTAAATCTATGATTTCCATCTACTCACTAACGATGCCCCATATAAGAGAACTTCTTCCCATTATATAAGCACTTCGAACATGTTTATGCCGCACAACAAGGACAAGTATAACGTCCTTTGGTACTCCAACCAGATAAATTGGTATAAGCTGGGTAATCATTAGTAGTCCAAAACAAAGCTGCACGTAAATAAAAGTTCTCCTTTCTCAAGACACCATATGTTTCAACACCCGCCCATAACTGTTTTAACTCTTCAATAAGTGGTTACATATAAATGTCAATATCATTCCCGGGACCATTCTTTCTAAGGATAATCATAGATAAGATAAAAGAAGATTACTTCATGCAAATCCACGGAGGCAAATTGTAAGGAACAAGTACTACAGGCCAAGTACTGCACGAAGTACTAATGATTTTGAAAGGATTAAATCCGCCTCACATTCCGAGGATCGCTTGCAAAGCTTTTTACATTTACTGTCAAATGATTTCCAAGCTAAAGAATCCACAAGATGCCTTAATAATCAATCATCGGTTCGTTGATCATGATGCCGCCTCATAGACTCGGCTGTCTTTGACAACATGAAAAGCCTTTGAAGCCTTGGTATTAGTGGAAAATATCGTAAAATCTTTATTGAGTTCTTTCTTGACTGTGCCTCATCTTCATCCTTATTCACATCTTCTGTATTCCTATTCATCCAACAAGAGTCACCGTAAACATGACAAGACTGTTAGTTTCTCCGATCACTCTAATACAACATGCAGTCATTTGGACAACTATGAATTTTGTCGCACTCAAGGCCTAAATCTTTTTTCAGTTTCTTCATATCCTTACATGAATTAGAGATTTTTGCAAATAGAAACATATCTCTCAAAAAATCTAACAGCAGTGTCAAAGAGTTTCTGGTTCACCCTGCCAAACATTTTAAGTGAAAAAGATGAATGCAGAGTGATAGTTTTGAAAATTTCGATAGTTTTGAAAATTTCGATCCCTCATAAAGTTCTTCATTCATTTCATTAAGTAACTTGTAGAACTTCGCTGCTTCTCCATTTGGCTTTTCATCAAGTACACTTCTTCCCGTTTCGGTAAAAGCATTTCCACCAATATTACAATCATCGAATGCAATATTTTCAGGTGGAAATGATTGCAAACCATGACTGCGCATACTAAATGCATCCAGCAACATACCTTCCATGTCATCTTCTCTAACAGACTGATGGTAAGCATTATGAGGATAAATCGGATTAATCGTTGAAGAGGTTCTACGAGGTGTACACTCTCCATGGAAAATCCATTTTTTATACCCCCGAATAAAGCCATCAACAATTAGATTTTCATAGACAACTTCACAAATATGCCAATTGATGTTGTCACACTTCTTACACGGGCAAAGAATCATATTCTCTTGGCTTGCATTTTGAAATGCAAAATTTAGAAAAGTTTGTACTCCATTTCGATAGTCGTTGCTTACCCTTGACAAATTCATCCAACTCTTATCCATTTCGTAGTTTTTGAAATTTAAAGTTGACAATATAAATTACGGTTACAAGTGTTCTAAATTGATTTAAATCATGTCATTGTACTAAAATAGATAATACATATCAATTATCAAGTATCTAATGGGTGTAAACTAATTCAGGTAAGTTGTTTATTTATAAGTATAATTAAGAGTAGGGAAAAACAATAGTGTTGCCCAAATTTCTGTGATTTTTATATATTTTGATCCACGGTTTTATGTTAGTTATGATATGATATATATTTGTGTAAGTTATGTAAGTTATGTAAGTTATTGTATGATATATATTTATGTATTATGTAAGTTATGATCTGGTATATATTTATGTGAGTTATGTAAGTTATGATATGATATATATTTATGTATTATGTAAGTTAAGTTATATAAGTTATGATCCAAAGTTTTTTTTTTATTTTTTAAATGTTTATGTAAGTTATGATAATCATAAACTTTAAATGTTTATGTAAGCTATGATTATCATCTTTAAATTTTAACTTTAAATTTTAACCCTTTAATTATACTCTTTTAATTTTTAAATTTGTGTTTTTTATCACCTTTATGTTTACCATACTTAAAAAGACAAAAATTAACAAATTAATAATTATATGTAATATTTGTTAATTTTTCATCTATTTTGAGTTAATATTTAAATTAAATTTCCATGAACTTTTTAACTTTATACTACACATTAAAACCAATCAATTTATTTTTATGATAATATTTATGAAAAATATTAAAATAATTTTAACATTAAGATAAATATTATTTTCCTTTAAAAAAATTATTTTAATTAAATAATATTTATTTATATTATAAATATTATATTATGTTTTATTTTTGAAATTTGAACTTTAAACTATATACTTTTAAGGATGAATAAAAAATATTATTTAAATTAAATTTTCATAGAAAATTTTGACTTTAAAACTAAATATAAAAATTATGAATTTAAATTTAAAATTTAAAATAATAAATTAATAACACAATTAAAATCCAAAAATCAGAACTCAAGTTATCTTAAATTTTAAAATAAAAACAAAAATTTAGAATAAAAACTAAAATAAATAATAAAAATTGGATTAAATATACATAAATCAATAAAATAAGATATTATAATGAAGTTACTTAAATGAAATAAGGACTTAAATCATAACCATGTAAAATATAAGATTTGAATATTCATTCCCATGTGAAATATCAACATTGATTATTAAAATTCATTATTCTGTTTTTTATTATTATTAAAGATATTAAAGATTTGTTATTTCTTTTGTTTACTTCTTTTCATTTTGTTTATTTTGTCAATACTAAAATTAACCATATTTAAATGATACGTGATAAGTGTAAAACATATTATAGTGTTTATGAAATACATATATAATAAAAATTAAATAAATAAAAACGCATAATTGAACAAGCGATTTTACTTTGTATAACAGAATAAATGGTTCTACTTAATATCAAAACTCAATAAGTTGAACTAAACTAACCTTTTTAAAAATTCATAATTGAACAAATGTTTTTACTTAATATCAAATTTCAATAAATCAAACTAAATTAAGCTTCTGAAAATGTATAACTAAATAAATGGTTTCGCTTAATAACAAAACTTAATAAATTGAACTAAATTAACCTTTTTAAAAACACATAATTAAATAAACGATTTTACTTGATAATTAATCGGACTAAACTAACCAAATTTATTCAATTACAATCAAGTTTTAGGCAATTAATGCTAAACCCTAATTATTGAGTTAAATTAATCATTAAAATGTAAGAATTAATTTGAATGTCACAAAATATGTACAGTAATAAACTTGAAAATTTATAGACTGAAATGAAAACAAAAAAAAACCCTTTCAAATTGATTGCAAAAAAAGAATGAATATTCAACCAAACATTTCTAATAATCAACACCATGGAACATTATGAAACCAAAACCGATTTAATACCTAAGGAGCAAAAGAGATCACATACATACTCCACGAGCATACAGGTTAAACATTCAGGCAAACAGTTTGCAAACAGCATATGAGAATAAAGGCTTTAAATATAGGACAATGAAGGCTTTAACAGTTTGCAAATAGCATATCTAGATAAAGACAATAGCATGCTCCATTCTCAACTCCATTTACAACAAAACAGCCAATTGAAATTCAACTCCATTCTCGAAGTATTTACCAGATAAAATGTGGGGTATTTAGCATATCGCAATATTTCCAAGCATCAAATATCAAGCAAAGAGAAAGCAATAGTTTTAAATATAAGGGTGAAATTCATTGTTATTACCTTTACAAACTTTAGCCTGCTTAATTCGATCTGACCAAAAAAGAGAAAGAAATAGAGAATTTGGAGCTCAGTAACTGCCCTGCAAAACCGTGCTTTATATCAAGAACTTGTTGATGTAAAAACTCAACTATACTATCCTTAGTCAACAGGGGAAAATGACTGTCTACACTAATATGGACTAAACACCATTGTAAAACACATATTTATACATGGGAAGCCCCTAATAACTTAAAAGCATATCCGAGTTTTGGTATGTAAAAATTTTAACACACAATGGTCACCATTTATATATCACCCAAAATCTCAAAATCATCTAACACAAACAAAATAATTACTTTGATTAATTCAAGTTTAGAACAAACAATAGTTATGGATAAACAAATATCAGAACCAATGAAAAATAATGGATCAAAAGCCAAGATTTCTACCATAAAGTTTAGTGTGGGTATAAGGCAAACCAGAAGGAGAGGAATAACTGAATTTAATAATTTTTAATCAATCTTCAATATTTTAAAGTTATTATTCTAAGGATCTAGGCACAACATTTCATGCCTTGCAATTTAGGTAAAAATTTGCATGCAAGTATTGCGTTTAAAAGTGTTCATGAGCAATGTGACTCGGCTTGCTATGGGTTGGAATCAACTTTAGTTTTTTCAACTTTATAATGGCCTGACCTGACCTAATTTTGTTGTAAAAAATTAAATAGGATAGATGCAAGCCTATGAGCACCTCCAATTGCGCTCTAACCACAATCTTACACAACACAAAATGAAAGCGTAAAATGAAAGACTTGGTCAATAGTATCACTTATAATTAAGGCCACAACTCAATAAAAAACAGATTCAACATAACAATGTAACAAATTATAGAGATAGTATTACATAAAACAATTACATCATATTAGCATAGGCCTTTTTCAATCAAATCATGCCACCTTATTGCATTTCTAAAAAAAAGGCTAATTATTTATTAATTTAATTATTAATGAATAGTTGAATTAATTGGTTATCATTTAATTATCACATGTAATGTATAACATGATTTTTTTTTAGTTTTTCCAGATATTTATTGAAGCAAGCCAAAAAAATGATAGATTAATTTACTTCACAACATCTTGCATTTTCTAGATGTATAAGAAAGACTCTAAGATTTTGATCTATTAAAAAGAAACTACTACAATTATCTTTCAATGTAAACTTGAGATAACTTTTATTTTAATTATGGAATGCATAAATTTAATAGAAAAAAGATAAGATAAGAAAGATGAAATTATACCTGTTAACTTGTTATTGGTAAGAGAAAATCTTTGGAGAGAAGTCAATTTTTCAATAACAAAAGGAATTTCGCCTGAAACATATAATTAAATTAATCAAAATTTACAAATAAATAATCCAAAAATCGCAAACAGTAGCACAAACTTAAAAGTGAGAGGAAGCTAGTATTTTCCATGAAGTTGGGTTAATATTTTGGTTGTGAGGAAAGGGTATAAGACAAATCATGTTTAAGCCATAAAGTTGGGATAATACATCCATTGGCAAGACAACGATCTATGGTTGTTTAAGTCAAAAGTATTATATTAAGAAATTAAAAAAATTGTACCCTAGTTTAAAATATATAACAATTGAAAGTAGAAAATCATATTTATATGTTAAGTTGTTATTAGAAAAATCAATGAATTTAAGCGAAGTTATGTTTGTAATATTTATTGGAATTTCACCTGAAATATATAATTAAATTCATAGCTTACTGGTACAACTCATGTACTGTGTTTATCTCTTATTCAATAATAGGAACTATGGCTAAGCAAAGATTAATTAAACAAATAAATAATAAGGCAAACATTCAAAGTTTTGGATTTTTTTTCTCTCAAATCTTAGATTTCTAATCTTTGACTTATCTTTAGTTTGTTTATTGTTCAACACCTTTTTCACTAATACTAATCATCATCTTTCTTGTTAACTCAATTCTAAGTTTTGAAATATATAAAACAAACAAGATATATGCATACTATTAGTGCTACATGTTTGTATATATAGACATATCTTTTTGAAAATTTTACCACACAATTGTAACCATTAATATATCATCCAAAATCTCAGAATCATCAAACACAGAAAATTATTACTTCAATAAAATAACTACTTGACCATTTTTTAAAGGTATAATTATGTAACATAATATATCTGAGTTTCGGTAGGGACAGGATTTTGTTCAATGAAATAATAAAAATTAAGCTAATAGAGACAAAATCAAAAAATAAAGGACTTCTAAATGCAAGAACAAACGAGATGAGAAATGAAATAAAACCTGCTTATCATTTCTTTTTCCCATCAAAATTATAAATGAAATAAAATGCTCGACTTTTTTTTAATTTTTCTCGAGAAACAAACGGAAAAAACTTACCGATTGGTTGCAGCAGAGGAGTGTCGACGGTGATGCAGCAAAGGGGACAGTTGACAGTAATGCAGCAGATGGGACAATCGACGGTGATGCAGCAGAGGGTCGGGGAAAGATTTGGGGATTTTGATTTGGGGAATAAATTTAGGGATTTGGGGAAAATTTTTAGGAGAAAAAAATAAGGGATTTCAGAGATATGAGTTGGGGATAAAACTGGGTAGAGCAAAACAGCACCATTTCGTTTAAAATAAAATGATACTTTGCAGCGTTTTTCTCATAGCGCCGCTAATGCTTGACCTTTTGCAGCATTTTTCTCATAAACGTCGTTACTGTTTTACCTATTGCGGCTTTTTTTGTTAGCGCCACTAATGTATAATATTTGCGGCGTTTTTCATCCAAACGCCACCAAAAGACGCCCTTAAATTCCTGTAGTGCTCCCTAAATGTGTGCTTCGTCATGTATTGCTTAAATCTTTTCAAAAAAGTCATGCAATCATAAATTAGATTACAGAGACAAAGGTTAGTACCTTAACAGTAGAAATAAGAGAAATGATTATGGTGAATTTTCGAATATGCTAAAACCTTGACCCATATATTACGCTCTTGATGTTATGTTGGAGTATTATTTCTTACACATGTTTTAGTATATGGGTTATCAATAAATTAATTCAATTGAAAATATTTAGTCATTTCCATGATTTATTGATTTTTTTTTTGCTTATTTTGAAGAGATCTTATCTTTTACGAGAGTTAATACTTATCTTTCTAATTTCAAGTTTAATTTTGTTCTAAATATTTTTTATTTTATATCTAACTATTTTAATGCATACGTAATAAATAAACTTTTTTCTCATATTATTACACTTGTAACCAAATGAGGCATAATGTGTAATGACAACAAAAAAGCACCTAACTTGAAAATGTTAATAATGATAATGAAAATTTTAGAAGTTTTAACAACAATAATAATAGAAAAAAGAACATAGTACATAATAAGTAAAAAAAGAAAAGAAAAGATGAACATGTTGTAAATACATTAAATGGATGTCTATAACCTTTAAACATTTATAAAAGTAATGAGTTAAACCCCTCATTCTTTATTAAAGATGCTTAATATATGTGTTAATAAAGCAGTTAAATAAACTTCATTTATTTATGTTACATTGAATGTCAATGGCTTATGTATAGAACCCTTTTGTAAATGAAAAGAAGATACGAGAAAATTCTTTGTTTACTTTAAGTATTATTTTACTTTGATTGTTTTATAACACGCTATCAGCATGAGCTTCTACGAGTTCATAGTGAAGTTCACGTTATTTCGACTTTATATAATTTGCTGGTATAACTCCAGTTAAACTATATACGGTATACATATTTTCATAAATTTTTTTATTTTATTTTCTAGATGAAATATTTGCTTTGGGTAACATTTGCACATTTATTTTTACAACTCAAATCTAATAATGATTATTATATATACATGGTTTTTTTATTAAAAGAAATTTCAATTAATGTAATTTGTGTTAAGTTATTATTATGACTATTCCTCTCTATGCCAATATTTGGCATGCATATTATTAATTAGCAAATTTGGTATATATAATTGAATTATTTTACAATTGAGAATGCTTATTATTTTACTAATATTTTTTTATTTTGATTCAAGTGATTATAATGTCAAATCTTGCCAAACTTGAATTTGCGGCCTTAGACATCTTAGGCAAGAATTATTTGTCATGGGTGTTAGATGTTGAAATTTATCTAGATGCTAAAGGTCTAGGAAATACTATATTAGAAAATAAAGAAGCATCTAATCAAGACAAGGCATAAGCAATGATTTTCATCCGTCATTATCTACATGAAGGATTAAAAGTGGAATATCTTACTATGAAAGACCCTATTAAGTTGTGAAAAATTTTGAAAGAACGATTTAACCATAAAAAAACGGTGATACTCCCTAAAGCTTATTATGATTGGATGCACTTATGGTTGCAAGATTTTAAGACTGTAAGTGAATACAATTAAGAACTTTTCAAAATTAGTTCTCAACTAAAATTATGTACAGAAAACATAATTGATGAGGACTTGTTAGAGAGAACATTTTCAACCTTTCATACTACTAATGTGCTCTTGCAGTAGTAATACCGTGAAAAAGGTTTTAAAAGGTATTTTGAATTGATTTCATGAATTTTGGTGGCTGAACAAAATAATGAGTTGTTGATGAAAATCATGAAATTCGTCCCACTGGTTCTGTACAATTCCCTGAAGTAAATGTAGCAGTACAGAATAATTATGAAAATAGAAAATATAGAGGTCGCGACCATGGTCTGGACGTAGTGAGGGACGTGGTCGAGGACGTACTAGTAATCTTTATCATGGTGGTCGTAACAATGATACTTCTAACCACTAGAAAAAGGATAACAATGAAAGACAAGAAAGAAGTGGTCAAAATAATCCTTTAAATATTGTTGAGAATTTATGCTACCGATGTGGTATGAAGGGTCATTAGTCATGTACCTGTCGTACATCTGAGTATTTAGTGAAACTTTATCAAGAATCCATTAAAAAGAAGAGAAAGCATATGGAGACAAATTTTATATCCCAAAATAATGAAATTGAGGCAAAAGATGAAGATATTCACTATAATACTAAAATTGACCATGCTTACGAGGGTGATAAATTTAATGACTTTAATAATATAACTCACCTAGATGTGGCAGATTTCTTTGAGAATTATTAGAAAAATTGATGTTATTTTGACATTTTTATATTGTTTTAAGTATGCTTTATTTTCTTGCATAAAGAATAATTTATATATTTAATAAATATTTGCAATGTTTCTTATATTATATTTTGTTTGTTTTTATGAAGAATATGAAAATTCAACAAAATTTCGATGGACCCAAAATCAATGGAGACATGTATCTTGCAGATAGCGCTATAACACATACAATACTCAAAGATAAAAAATATTTTTCTCATTTAGCAATAAGTAATGCCCATGTTAATACAATATCGGGTAGTTCAAGACTTATTAAAGGCTCCGGAAGAGCTATTATATTATTACCTAAATGTGCAAAATTTATCATTGATAATGCTTTATATTCTACTAAGTCTCAAAGAAATTTATTGAGTTTTAAAGATATTCGTCTTAATAGATATCATATTGAGACTGAATGAGAAAAATATTGAATATCTATATATTACAAATGTTGAATGTGGAAATAAATATGTTTTGGAAAGGCTACCTGCCTTTTCATCAGGTTTATATTATACACATATTAGTGCAATTGAGTTACATGCTACTACAAAGAAGAGATTTGTAGAACCACATACTTTTACTATTTGGCATGACCGGTTAGGCCATCCCGGATCTATTATGATACGAAGAATCATCAAGAATTCAATTGGACACCCATTAAATAACCAAAATATTCTTGAATTTAAAGATTTCTCTTGTGTTGCTTGTTCTCAAGGAAAATTGATTATTAGACCATCACCAGCTAAAGTTGGGATTGAATCTCCCACATTTCTGGAACGTATTCTAGGTGATATATGTGGATCCATTCAGATATTTTATGGTATTGATAGATGCATCTAGTAGGTGGTCACATGTATGTTTATTATCGACTCGCAACTTAGCATTTGCGAGACTACTTGCTCAAATAATTCGATTAAGAGCACAATTTCCAGATTATGCAATCAAAACTATTCGTCTTGATAATGCTGTTGAATTTACATCCCAAGCTTTTAATGATTATTGTATGTCAATTGGGATAAAAGTTGAACATCCTGTAGCTCATGTTCACACATAAAATGGTTTAGCTGAATCGTTTATCAAACGCCTCCAACTAATAGCTCGGTCATTGCTTATGAGAACAAAACTCCCTGTTAAAGCTTGGGGATATGCTATTTTGCATGCTGCAGCACTTGTGCGCTTAAGGCCAACAAGTTATAATAAGTACTCCCCATTACAATTGGATTTTGGTCATGAGCCAAATACTCCCATCTT
Source organism: Gossypium hirsutum (assembly GCF_007990345.1). Lineage (NCBI taxonomy): Eukaryota > Viridiplantae > Streptophyta > Magnoliopsida > Malvales > Malvaceae > Gossypium > Gossypium hirsutum. The sequence continues at coordinate 39,465,370 of NC_053443.1, forward strand.
AGAATTTTTTAATGTGCAATATATATTTCAATGCTCCACCACAACGCACAAAGATGGGTTCTCAAAGGAGGTTGGGAATATATGTTGGTTATGAATCTCTTTCTATAATTAAATATGTTAAACCACTAACTGAATAATTATTTACTGTACAATTTATTGATTGACATTTTGATGAAACAACATTCGCAACATTAGGGGGAGAGAAAATACAATTGGTAAAAGAAATTACATGGAATGGATCATCATTATCTCAATTAGATCCTTGCACAAGTCAATGTGAACAAGAAATTCAAAGGATCATACATTTGCAAAGCATTGCCAATTAACTGTCAGATTTATTTACTGGCCTAAAGAGAATTACAAAATCTCACATACCAGCTGAAAATGCTTCAATACAAATTGATATCCCAATAGGGAAAATTGTTAGTGCAAAAGAAAGTAATCCACGCCTGAAGCGTGGAAGGCCAATCGGTTCCAAAGATAAAAATCCTCGTAAAAGAAAATGAGCAATTATTCAAGATGGTAATATTATGGAGGCAAGTTCCCAAGAAGAGGCCAAATATATAACTAATAAAAAAAACCCCCAATAGATGTTCAGGTACCTGAAAATGGTGATAACGAAGATATCTCAATAAGTTATGTTACTTCAAGAAAAAGATGGATTTGAAAAAATATAGTTGTCGACAACAATTTTGCTCATAATGTTGCTATTGAAATAACAAAAGAAAATAAGGATCCCGAGCTTAAATCTATTGAGGAATGTAGAAATAGAAAAGATTGGTCAAAATGGAAAGACGCAATTCAAGCAGAATTAAATTCACTTTCTAAACGTGAGGTTTTTGGACCTATAGTCCAAACACCTAAATATGTAAAGCCGATATGATATAAATGGATATTTGTGCGAAAACAAAATGAGAAAAATGAAGTCGTAACATATAAAGCATGACTTGTAGCACAGGGATTTTCGCAAAGGCCCGGCATTCATTATGAAGAGACATATTCTCCTGTGGTGGATGCAATCACGTTTAGATATCTTATTAGTCTGGCAGTACGTGAAAAACTTGACATGCATCTAATAGATGTTGTTACAACTTATTTGTACGGTACACTTGATAGTGAAATTTATATGAAAATCCCAGAAGAATTTAAAATCCCTAAAGGATATAGAGTTTCTCGAGAAAATTGCTCAATCAAATTAAAGAAAAATTTATATGGATTAAAACAATCTAGACTTATGGTACAATCCTCTTAGTGAATATTTGTTAAAAGAAGGTTATAAAAACGAACCAATCTGCCCATGTGTTTTTATAAAAAGGTATGGATCAAACTTTGTGATAATTGCTATTTATGTTGGTGATCTAAATATTATTGGAACTCCTGAAGAACTTTAAAATGCAGTAAATTACTTAAAGAAAGAATTTGAGATGAAAGGTCTTGGAAAACAAAGTTTTGTCTTGGTCTGGAGATTGAGCATTTAAAAGATGGAATTCATGTCCATCAGTCAACTTATACGAAAAAGATCTTAAAGAAAATTTATATGGATAAAGCACATCCATTGAGTACCTCAATGGTTGTACGATCATCAATTTCATCCTTGCGAGAATGATGAAGAGTTTCTTGGTCCTGAAGTACCATATCTAAGTGCCATAGGAGCATTGATGTATCTTGTAAACAACACAGGACCTAATATAGCTTTTTCTGTAAATTTGTTACAAGATTTAGTTCTTCTCCAACACGTAGGCATTGGAATGAAATTAAACATGTATTTAGATATCTCAGAGGGACCATTGATATAGGGTTATTTTATTCAAATGATTCAAAATCTCTATTAGTTGATTATGTCGATGCTGGATATTTATCGAATCCACATAAAGGTCGATCTCAAACGAGATATTTATTTACATGTGGAGGTACTGCCATATCATGGCGTTCGACAAAACAGACTTTAGCTGCTGTCTTTTCAAATCATGCTGAAATAATTGCAATGCATGAGGCAAGCCGAGAGTGTGTTTGACTAAGGTTATTAACCCAACATATCCAAAAGATATGTAATTTGCCTTTATAGGAAAATATGTCAACTATCTTATACGAAGATAATGCAGCATGTATAACTTAATTAAAGGGTGGTTATATCAAAGGTGACAGAACAAAACATATTTTATCAAAAATATTCTTTATTCACTTGAGAAGAAATGTGATATAGAAGTTCAACAAATTCGTTCTAGTGATAATTTAGCAGATTTTTTTACCAAGGCATTGCCAACTTCAACGTTCGTAAGAATACTATACAAGATTGGAATGCGTCAACTGAAAGATGTAATGTGATATTGCCATTAGAGAGAGTCAAAAGCACGTTGCACTCTTTTTCTTTAACCAATGTTTTGTCCCACTGAGTTTTCCTATTAAAGATTTTTAACGAGACAACTTGTAATAGGAGATTGTGTACTCTTTTTACTTCATTAGGTTTTTATCCCATAGGGTTTTTTTTTCTAATAAAGGTTTTAATGAGACACATTTTTATTTAAAAAAATCTAAGAGGGAGTTGTAAATACATTAAATGGATGTCTATTATGAGAGTAATGAGTTAAAACCCCCTATTCATTATTAAAGATGCTTAATGTACGTGTTAATGAAGCAGTTAAATAAGCTTCATTTATTTATGTTGTATTGAAAGTCAATGGCTTATATATAAAACTCTTTTGTAAATGAAAAAAAGATACGAGAAAATTCTTTATTTATTTAAGTGTTCTTTTACTTTGATTATTTTATAATAGAACACTTTAAGTTTTGGAAGTTTTAACAATAATAAATAATGAGAAGTTGACGTTGAAATTAGATTTAAATTTTACCTTTTAAATTTATTTAATTATAGAATCGGTAAAAGTATAATAAAAGATATATTTAGAATTTAGAAGTAATGAGTTTTATTTTAGGTTTTAAGTGGGTTTATATATTAAATTTATATGTTTAAAAAATATTGAGATTTCTTTTTGAAAAATTTAAACAAATTTTTTAATTTTTTCAATGTTCAATGGAATAAAACAAAATTGAACTGAATTGATATAGTTCAATGATATCATCTAATTAAAATTAAATTAAACTATAACAAACTTGAACCGAACTGAATTATCGATTCAACTCATATCGATTATTTTTTCTCAATTGGCATTGACTTTTCAATATTATTTTAATACCTAGACAAAAAATTATTAGGTCTCTACTAGCTATATAAAATTATAACTATATATGTTTGAAGGTAGTTTAAAGGTAAAAAAAAATGTAGATATAGCGGAGAATGTGTCATGATCCTAAAAAAAGTCAGAACATGCTTTTAACTTTATTCACGTCAAACAAAAAATGAAAAACTATGAATAAATTAACCTTAAACCAAACAATCAAAGCAAATGTGGTGACAAAAGATCTCATACATGAAATTATATTCAAATATTTAAAGAGTTAAAAAGAAACCAGATTAGTCATTTATCAAAATAGTAGCGCGGGTTGAATGATGAATAAATTAGTGACAACCAAATTGTTTTTTAAAGACAATGAAAATAAATAATATTATTTCTTTTTTAATTTTATTAAAAATTTATTTTAGCTATTTATTCAATTTTTCTGTCTTTTTTAATTTTTGAATTAACATATTTTATCAAATCACTCTAAAATGGATGGGAAAATCAATATTTGTTAATTTTTCTGACGTGGCATCCATGCGGATTGCCACGTAGATGTCAACATTTAATTAATTTTTAAAATTTAAAAATATTAAAAAAGTATATAATAAATTTATAAATTAAATATTTTAATAATTTTTAATTTTAAAAAATATATTTTCTTAGTTTTTTAGTTTTTAAATTTTAAAAATTAATTAAATGTTGATGTGTCATCCACGTGGCAATCCATATGTATGCAACATCAGCAAATTTAGAAATCATTAAAATTTTTATTCATTTTGGGATGATTTGACAAAAAAATATAAATTTAAGGACTAAAAAAATAAAAAAATAAATGGAAGGATAAAATATATTTTTATGAAGTTGAATGATCAAATAAATCATTATATCATAAAAAGAGGTTAAAAGTCTAAAAGACTCTGGGAAAATTATGAAACTACAAAATATTATTGTTTTCAACATCTTCATTTCTTCCAAAAAAATAAATTTATTAAAAAATGAAAAATATTTATTTTCACATTTTTTCTATTTTATTTCCCAAAAATAATATTAAAAAATTTTAACCAAACATGTTTTTTTCCTCTATTTTCTATCAAAATGAAAGTGAAAACTTCTTGAAACGAGACCAACACATAAAATTTGAGTTTTTTAACTTTATTTTCACAAAATAAAATTTGTTTTATAACTTTGGGATATTACTTGATAAAGCACCAAAGAAATTTATATAAATATATATTTAAAAAAATTTAAGTTTTCAAGTAAATAAAAAACAATCAATAACTCCCGTATAGTATTTTTTTTGTATAAAGGTGTCTCCGGTCCTCAATTTTGAAATTGAAAAAATTAGTCCCTTTAAAAAATTAGAGCAATTTAATCTTTATCAATTTTGAAATTGAGCAATTAAGGACAATTAATCAGAATGTGTAATTATATCAATTTTTTAATCCCTATCTTTTGTCAATTATGCATAATTTTGATTGATATAATACATTTAGCCCTAGATGTTTGCATATTTTGTTAATCTGGCCTTGGTTCTAAAAAATTCAACAAAATTTAATTTCAACATTTACACATTTGCAAAACAATTGCGAGCTAAATTTATTGAATCATGATAAAATTGATAGAATGTGTAAACCATGTGAGCTAAATTTGTTATTATATCGGTCAAATTTATGTGAATTGATGAAAAACATTAACATTGTGATTAATTGTCTTTTGTTGTTCACTTTTAAAATTGATAGAGATTAAATTACTCTGATTTTTTTGATAGAGATCAATTTGCTCAATATCGAAATTGAAAGGGATTGGAATGTCTTTTCACCAAAACAAATCTTTATACAACATTTTAAAGTTTTTTTCATTTAAAAAAACAATTTTCCATCATAAAAAATAAAAACAAAATTCTATTCAATTTGAACAATCACGTTTTTTTTTCTTTAAATTGTGAATAAAAACCGTTGAAATACCATAATTCAAATCGATTTTTAATTTCTCAATTTATTGTTCTCTGCCCTACATGTCACAGTGAATCGATAGAATATCTATTATTTTTTTAATTAAAAAAATCTAAAATTGATATCCAAATAAATCACCCAAAAGCAACTTCAAAATTAAATTAAAACACCGAGCATCGACAAGCAAATCTGCTAATCCGAACTTTAACAACCAATACAGCCAAGAAACAAGGATCAATGACGTGGCAGGGATGACCCTTTTTGAAATCCCGCCCAAAGGCGGGCTTCAATTTTCCCGATTCGATTTTCTTTTTTTTTTTTTTGATCTTTTTTAAGCACCAAAAACGTCAAAACCCTTTCAGCCAAAAGCCCATTCCCGCACAAAACCGCACCAAAACAAAACTCATTTGCCTCTTTATCTCCCAAACCAAACCCCTATCTCTCGAGGTAACTCGCGGCGCCGACTCAGTCTCTATCACCCTGGTTTTCACCGGCACCTAAGGATTTCTAAGTCGCTCTTGCCGTTTTTTCTTGCAGGATTCACCATGAAAGGCAGTCAAACAAAGTCCGATTCGATGCAAGCTGGAAACAAGTGAGTTTTGCGCTATTCTGTTCCACTAGTTTTGTATTTTGCTTCACAAGTATTGATATATCAATCATAAGAAACATAAGATCCGCTGAGTTCGTCACTGAAGGAATGTTTGTTTTCGGCTTTGTTGATAGACTGAAAGGCAACGGCGCAGGCGCCGGGAAACGTGCGAAGAAAGCCGCCAAGGATCCAAACAAGCCGAAGAGGCCTGCCAGTGCTTTCTTCGTTTTCATGTATCCTATATTTTATTTGGAGAACTCATAATGACTAACTCTTTTTCTGCGTCTCTGATTCTTTTTTCTTCTTATTCACTTTGTGGTTGAATGATCAAATAAGGGAGGAGTTCAGGAAACAGTACAAAGAGGCGAATCCTGATAACAGATCCGTGTCTGCTGTAAGTCATCATTGTCAATGCAGACCGCTAACGTCTCTTTAGTTTTCTTTTCCCTCTTTTTAATCATTAGTATTTGTGGTTTGGATTTTGAAGATCTTATTCGTTATTAAAATTTTGATATTCAGGTTGGCAAAGCTGGTGGAGAAAAATGGAAAAGCATGACAGATGCTGTGAGTACTTTTTGTTACCTAATTTGGTGCAAATCTTATAACAGTAATACTAATGCTATATTTTACCTTCTTGCGCTTCATTGAATTTTATTTGGCAGAGGATTTTTCTAATTGTCATTTGGAATTTCAGGAGAAAGCTCCTTTTGTACAGAAGGCAGAGAAGCGCAAAAGTGAATACAATAAGAAGATGCAGGCATATAGTCTGAAGCTGGTAAATAATAGTAATAATAATTTGTACATTATTGCTTGTTATTAGTTTGTCGTAGATTTAATTGTATTGGTTTTACATATGTAGGCTGGCGGAGGAAACGATGATGAATCTGACAAGTCAAAGTCTGAAGTCAATGACGAGGATGAAGAGGATGAGGTTAGTTCAAATTCAAATACCAACTTGATCTGAAGGGAAAACCCTCGTGTGATTTACTTTTTACTGGATTGGTTTTTAGATTTGTCTTTTGATTTCTTTTGTATCATTGCAGGATGAGGATGAAGACTAGATGAACTAATTTGCAGAAGTGGTTAGATTGATTCAGGAATTGTTTTGCTACTTAGAGATGAACAGTTGACTTGATATTGATATCCAACAGTCGTACTTTTAGATTAGGTAAGAGAAGGATATAAACGGGTTAGTTGAAGCAGTAACTTTTTTCATGGATATTGTACTTAAATTTCTCTTAAAGATGAATGACTAAGGGGTTTTTTTTTCTTCTTTTTGTGCGTGTGGTTATGCTTATCGCTTCCTGAAGTGGTAGTGGTTTTGCGTGATATGGTTTTATCTGTTTGATATGTTCTTTTGACAATGTTCACACGACTAATTGTTTTGATGTGAAAGTCTGATATTTTTTGCTGTTGTTTGGGTTGGATTAGCAATAATTCGTGTTTTGTTTTCATTAGGAGGATATCAGAAGGTAGGTTTGCTTTCCACCCTTTTTTCCTTATAAAGTAAAACTTTATTCATGCTTATCAACCTTTTTTGTGCCACCTTTTGCCCCACTGGTGTGGTGGACATGGTACTGGTAAAACATTGTGGTCGTGGAGTTGAATTCCTGTATTATTTGTATGTAAATATTTGCATCAAAGAAAATAAAATTCACAGGAATAGAAAATGTAGGGCTAATTAGCTTCCAATAAAAAAAAAAGCTTTCTAGGGGGTGGGCTAGGGTATGGAAGTTTTAATTATTTAATTCCTTTGTATTGGGATTGGACTTTGGAATGGTCGATTTCAGATCAAGACCGTACATGAATTGGAAAATTGAAAAGCTTGCAAAGGAAGAAATCAGAATCAATCATTGGAATCAAAGTTTGTCATCTCTTGGTTTATGTTTTATTCGTACAGTGCCACTTTACAGTAGCTTCTGTTTCCTGTTTGGGCCTACGAGTTCCACCAAATTCTTCGCTCGTGGTTTAAGCACAAAAATGGAAATGGAATTAACTATTTCTATACCTTCATGTGGATATGGTTGCGTTTTGGCTATCATTGCAAGGTTAAAATGGTGCGTTAAGGAGACATTTTGATTACCCAATGTGTACGCGTTGTGCAACATTAATTATAAAATAACATTTTCTGCAATTTGTTAGTTGGGCAATTTATAATTGAAGTTGGACATGATTTCATTAAGTTTAAATAAAGGTTAATTAGTGAATTAAGTCGAGAAAGAGACTTTGTTTATCTATCACATATATAAAAGAGGATACAAACAATCTCTATCCTCTAAACTTGATGTTTGTCACTTCTTTATTATCATTAATTTTAATCGGAAGTAAGGAAACGAAAAATGAAATAAAGAGGGTAGGAAAGAAAGGAAGAAAGGAGAGGTAGTTAGCACATGGATTAGTTATTTTAAATACATTGTTTTTTTTTTCGAAAAAACGCTTATTTTAGTGAGTATAGATGCTTAATTGATTTAGAGATAAATGAATGGATTTTTTAAAAATATGTTTAAAACTAAACAAAATATTTTACAAAGTGAATCGGGTACAAATCTTAAATTGATTTGAATTTGTATATCCAACATTTTAATTCAGCATTAAAATAAAAATAATTATTTAAAAAATTAGTTGCTTATGATAAAAACTTCTCTAAACTGAATTTTCTTTATTTTAATATTTGGGATAATGGCAAAAAACACCCTTGTACTCTAAGAAATTTGTTAGTGTGGTATTTGTAATTTTAATTTTTAGAATTTAGTACCTGTGCTTTTATTTTATCTAACCTTTTGGTTAGGGTGAGCATTTGATCGAATCGAATTGAAAATTTTCGAGTTAATCGAGTTTTCGAATCTCATTTTATCATCCTAACTTTATTTGAAGTTTTCTCGAATCGAGTGGAGTGAGATGGAATTCGAATCGAATCGAAACGAATATATTTGTTCGAGTTAAATTTTAAAAAATAATTTTGGGTCCTTGTAACCACTGTCACCCATCATAATAAAATTTGTCCACCTTAATCAAATTTTTTATTAACTTTCATCACCTCATAATTTATTTATTAATTTTTTATATATTGGTTAGCTTTTTTGCTTGCTTAGTTGTTTCAATTATCTTCAGATTCTTGTCACTATGTATTTTGGAATTAAAAAATATATTAAATGTAAAAATATGATTTTTTTAATAAAAGTTATTTTAAAAATAAAATGTGAAATTGATACTAATATAAAATTTTAACACGAATATTTTATGGCATAATTAATAATTCAATTTTAATATAAATATTTAATATGACTAAACAATTCAATAATATAAATAATATAAATAATATAAAATGTGAAATTTAATTTAATAATATAAATAGTAGATATAAATAAAATTATTACTATTTATGTTTAGTGAATTTTTTTTGGATAATTTTGATTTTTTATTTGAGGATAAATGGTGAGAAGTAAAAGTTTAGGGGGAAAATAAAAAGTTTTGGCGAATAAAAGTTTGAGGGAAAGTAAATAGGGGAGTAAAATTTTGGAGGAAAAATATTAAAAAAAAAATTGGAGGGGGAGGGTTTGGGGTAGATGGAAGGTGGGATGGGAAGGGAATAAAAGTTTTAGGGGAAAAGTGGGAGGGAGTAAAAATTTTGGGAGAAAATAAAAGGTTTTGAGGGTTTTTGTGAGTAAAATTTTGAGAAAAAATAAATGGGAGAGTAAAATTTTGGTGGGAAATAGATTTTGGGTAGATTGGGGGGTTTGGAGGGGAGGGGAGTAAAAGTTTTGGGAGGAAAGTGGGAAGGAATAAAAGTTTTAAGGGAAAAGTAAAAAGGTTTAGGAGTTTGGGGTAAAAATGTAAAATATTATAGTTTGATATTCGAATTATTCGAGTTATTCGAATTTGAAAACTCAATTCGATTCGAACTCGAAATTTGAAAAAAAAATCGAGTTGATTCGAATAACTCGATTAACTCGATTAACTCGATTCGTTTAACTCGAAATTCAAAATTTTTTTTATTTTTTCGAGTCGAATCGAGTTTTGCTCACCCCTACTTTTGGTACTCTAATCTAATAGTGTTAATTTTTGTCAACAACAATTAATATGTAGACCACTGAAAGGGTGCCACATAGTAGTGTAAAGCCAAATCTAAAAAACTAACAAGCCAATACACCCCTAATCGGTGGGCCCCACCTAATCCGGGTGTATTACATTGTTTGGTTTGATGTATTGGTAATACGCACCTAATCCATTACCTTCTTAATCGGTGAAAACCACCGATTTTTATTCCCCATTTTTTGCCTAGATTAGCTACCGATTCAGCATCACCTCCCTGATTTACCCTCCCCCGATCCCCTTTGTTTCTCTTCTGTTCCTTCATCCGATTTCCTTCCTTGTTTCTTTGCTTTTCTTTTCTGCCGATTTGCTCCCAGTCCATTACGCCTCTTTGCTGCCGATTTGCTCCCTCCGTTTCCTTTCTTCTCTTTTTCTCTCTGCCACTCTTTCGATTGCCTTCTCAACCAGTCGACCTTTTTCTTTTCTTGTTCTCTCTGTCACTCTTTCGATTGCTCTCAGTTGGTGGGTCTCCAGGTTACTGCAACTGAAAGGTAAAGGAATGGAATCACTTTAATGAGTTTCAACTCTCTTTTTTCTTTTCTTTTCTTTTCTAACTCTCTTTTTCTCTCTATAATTAGTTTCAATGGCTGCCTTGTAGTGTCTTTAGCTTAATTCTAGGTTAGCAGATTCGAATCACTGCCTTGTTAGTGCAGTGACTTCTTCATCGATAATTGCACTGTTAACCTAATCGGTTTCCCCTTTTCCGATTACAGGTTGTTCTTCATATATCTCTGCCCCGATCAAGTTAGTACAGGTTAGTTTCCCCGATTGCATGTTTCTATTGCTGTTTATTTCCCTTTGAGTCATCATATATCATTGAAGTAAAAGAGATGTTTATCTTCATCTGTTGTGCATGTATATGATTGAAATATAGATTTGTTATCTCGGTCTCTGTTATCATTGATTCCATTTATTATGTTCTTCATCATTTAGCACAGGAAGATACAGTGCTGGGATTAATTTCATCGATTTTTGCTTATGTCTGATTAAATCTTGATTAAGGATGATCTTGACAGTGCTGTATGAAAGAAACATTATAAAGCATTATTATTCTATACTACCTTTAATCTATCCCATTAAATCTTACTCAAACTTTATCATTTTGGTATGATCTAATAATTTCACTATTATAAAACTATTTTCCTTAAAAGAATGTCACATTATAAAACCATTCTCTTAAAATAAAATCGAAAAGGAGGGAGCAAATATATGTAATTACTTAAACAACAAATAGGGAGGTGTTAAATTGAAAAAAACAAAATTTAGATGGATGTCAAAAGATTAATGTTACCAAAGAAACGATAAGAAAGCATACAATTTATTGAATCATGATTTTAATTATGGATGAATAGACTATGTGATGATAAAATTTGGAAAGAGAGAGAGAGAGAGTCAGTGATGATGGCAACACTCCCCTTCAATCCCTTTGCTCTTGTACTACAATTGTATTTTGAGGTCATTTTAAGTTGCTTACGAAATTCTTCAAGTTTGTATCCATTGATTTTTTTTGATAAATAAAATGGCAACTTGATTTTTTAATCAAATGTGTTTTATCTTAATTTCATCGTTAAATATTTTCTCATGAGTATAGTGATAGTGTATCTTTACATTCTACATTCGTGCCTCAATGCATCAAAAGCTAGATTCTTTGCTAGTTGTGTTACCAATTGGTTGTTGCAATACAACTTAACTGCATAGTAACATGCTGCTTTAGACATTTCAAGAGTTGTAGTAACCATATGTACATCTTCTGCTTCCGTTGCTATTGCCCTGTATTCTGCCTTTGTGCTTGATCGTGGCACAATAGGTTGTCTCTTGCCATAACAAGAGATGATAGTGGACCCCAAATAATGTGTGTGACCATGGTTTTCTATTCAAAGTCAGCATGTTTGACTGGAAATATGAGATTGCTTGCTTCATATTTGAAGAATTTATAGGCGATGAAACTGGAAAGTCAGCCTGTTGCTTGCTTCATGTTTTGATAGTCTGCTGGACAATGTTATTGATTTGTATTGATTTGTTAGTGACTAGAAGATGAAACTGGAAATTGTTGCATTTGTTTTGATATTGTTCTTGATTTGTTCTGAAATTGTTTTGATTGTCTGCTGGAAATTGTTTTGATTGTCTGCTGGAAATTGAATTTGTTTATGTTAGTCAGTAGAATATGAAAATGGATATGCTAGTGACGAAAACGAGTTACTTGCAGGACATGTTCATTATTTGTGTTCTTAGATACATGAGATACACGTGATTAAACCGTTTGGTTGATAATTCACTATTAATAATAATTGATAGTAAATTTATATAAGTGAATTAAGATAATAATAAATTTAGATCTTAAAATAAAAATTGGATTTTTCTGATTTGCTAAAATGGAGATTAAATCAAAACATGTGATTGATGATATGTTTTCATTTACACCAATTAAAATCGGTCGAATTTCGGTGCTAAAAATTTATAAACTGATTATAAACTGCTTGTGTCGAACATCGAGGAGTTAATTTCGATTTAAACTTATTACTATTTGAATTCAACTCAAGTATATTACATTTATCTTCGAGAATGTTGAAGTTTTACTAAAAGTATTATAAAGGTCCTTTCTAATATGAAATATGAGTAAATTGGTTGTTTTGGTAAATTTCTTTGAACAGTTTTTAAAAAGTACAAAAGAAGACCTATATTTCCATATGAAAATAAAATATTTGAAGTCCATTAACATATACTAGTAAAGTTGTAATTTATTAGTACGTTAATGTCGGATATTTTGTTTAAGATTTTCAAATAATCGAAACAATATTATAAATTTGAAATTAAATGGGATCACAATCCTGCATTTAATTCTATATAAATAAGATGTGATTGATATAATTCAACTATGAATATTGAATGCCAGTGAATGAAAATCAACAAAATAGATAGGGCTTTTTATGTTTATAATGGATTCCATATTATACAAATTTGTCTATTTGGTTTTCCTAATGTCACATTATCTTTAATATATAAGTTTATATTTGTTTAATCATAAATAATAATAATCAAAGTTATTTTGAGAGTGGAAGTTAAAATTCTAATATATAAGCTAATGGGATCTTGTAACTCGGAAAATCAAATTCGAAAAAAAAAATTAAACATTCCTTGATAAAATATATATTTTAAAATAAGTTGTATTCTATAATATTTTTTGCTAAATTATATAAATAAGCACTCGATTATTAGTAAATTTTTAGTTGATTCATTTGATTTTAAATAATTACATCAATAATTAAAATAAGGACTTTAATATTTCATTAAAATAATGACTAATCAATAATTAAAATAAGGACTTTAATATTTTATTAAAATAAGGACTAATCAATAATTAAAATAAGGACTTTAATATTTTATTAAAATAAGTACTAATCAATATTTAAAATAAGGACTTTAATATTTTATTAAAAATCAAGAAATTTAATATTTTAATAAAGAAATTTAAATTTGGAATGTTATAAAAGTTTTAAAACAAGAGAATGAAGATTATTAAAGTAAATCCTCATTCTTATAAAAATAAATAATGATGCTTAGAAAATATTTTCACATTTGAACCTACCATGTGAAGAAAATCTAATTAAACTTGGGTCTCCAAATTCATATTTATTGAACCCTTTTTTAATAATTAAAATAAGGAAAATTATATATAAATTTGTTGCTTTACAAAATAAACAAGTTTTGATACCTTAATTACTATAGTTAATATAAGGGAGGGCAAGGCAAGCAGGGATTTAGCTTCCCTTGAATAAAATAGATTTATTGCAGTATTAAACCTTCTAATTATTTAGTAATACAATTTAATTGTTTTAGGATTTTTTTTGTTAGTGTAATTGTAACTTCAATTCATTGATAGTGTGTTCTAATTTTAATATGTTGCAGTAATGACTCGTCTGCCTTTAATTGCACAAAGTGTGAGGCGTAAAAGAATTGGTCTTGCATTGACAATATGGTTGGAAATCTGTAGAATTGCGATTTGGTTCTTATTTAGAATGGGTGCCAGCCTTAGCCTATAGACTTATAGACCAAGGATTAGGTCCTATACCTTAGATTTTTATGCAAAACGGGATTATGTGAAGAGGCTTGTATATGCTAGTGACGAGACTTGTATTGAACAAGTTAGGATGAATAGAACTGCCTTTTTTAAACTATGTGAGATGTTAGAATCGATAGGGGGATTGAAGTCGTCAAGGGTCATGCTTGTTGATGAGCAAGTAACAATGTTTTTACATATCATCTCCCATCACCTGAAAAATTGAGTTATCAAGCATCACTTTAGAAGGTCCGGGGAAACTGTTAGCAGAGCATTTCATAGTGTTTTAAATGCTGTCATACGCTTACAAGATGTCTTATTTAAAAAGCCGGAGCCAATTACAGCCGATTCTTCTGACACAAGGTGGAAATGGTTTAAGGTATTAGACTGAGTTTTATATATAGCTTGTACAACATTTAGTTGACTTAAATTTAAATTAGTATTCTAACTCAAGGTTTTATATCATGTGATATAGAATTGCTTAGGTGCTCTTGATGGAACCCACATCAAGATTAGGGTGCCAACAGTTGATAAACCTAGATATCGAACCCAAAAAGGTGACATAGCAACAAATATGCTAGGTGTTTGTACACCTGAGATGCAATTTGTTTATGTTCTTCCTGGTTGGGAAGGTTCAGTTGCCGATGGACAGGTGCTTCGAGATGCCATTAGTAGAACACATGGACTAAAAGTTCCCCATGGTAAAGTGTATAGTTAGAGGAATTTGAATAATTCACTATTAAGATCAAACTTTGTGTGCTGAATTAATCATTTATTAAAAAATTTATTTTATAGGTTGTTATTATCTAGTTGATGCTGGATACACAAATTGTGAGGGATTTCTTGCACTATTTAGAGGACAACGATATCATTTGAACGAGTGGCGTCAGGGTTATCAGCCAAGTTCTCCGCAAGAGTTTTTTAATATGAAACATGCCTCAGCACGTAATGTCATTGAAATATGCTTTGGCTTATTAAAACTTAGATGGGGATTACTTAGGAGTCCATCGTTTTATCCTGTAAGGGTGCACAATAGAATTATTATTGCATGTTGTTTGCTCCATAATTTTATTCGAACCCATATGAGTATTGATCCCATTGAAGCGGAGGTGGGAGAAGGATTACCTACTAATGTGGTGGCTGACGATGAACCGAATATCACAAATATTCATCCATCGGATGCTTGGGCTACTTGGAGGATGGATCTAGCCAACCAAATGTTCGATGAATGGCAAGCATCTAGAAATTAGTTAGGTTTAGGGACAAATTGAGTTACAATTAATTTGTTGATGTTATTTTATGTATCTAGTTTATGAAACTTTGTACTAAACTTTGTGTTATAATTCTGTATTGTACTAAACTTTGTTGAATTATAATTCAATTATCTTTTCATTCAGCATGTGTTATTTCATTAAATTTAGTATTGAGCTTTTGATTCATGATATTGAACTAACGATATAATATTATAAACTGTTCACCTTTTGATTCATGATATTAAAAACAGTAAATAATGTTAATTTGTTTTTTTTTCTTAAGATAATTATGTCAGGTGTTCCACAATCACATGCTTCTTCTCAAGTTTCTCGAGGAAGCAAAAGAAAATGGATTCCAGAAGAAGATGCAGCCTTGGTTTCTTGCATGGTAGATTTGCACAATGTAGGAACATTTAATGCTGATACCGGGTTCAAGGCCGGTTATTTGAACGAGCTAGAAAAAATGCTAGAAAAGGCCTTACCAAGAGCAATGTTGAAGGCGAAGCCAAATATTGAATCTCGGATTAGGTGCCTAAAAAGGGAATGGTCAGTCGTCTACGACATGCTTAATGGCCAAAACAACAGCGGTTTTGGTTGGGACGAGCATAGGCAGCTCGTTGTTGCTGAAGATGCAGTTTGGGAATCCTATGTAAAGGTAAAATGTATTTCAAGTATTTATTTGTTTTTTACAAAACTTATAACTAATATGATTTCCTCATTTTTTTAGAGTCACAAAGAAGCCTCTCAGTTCAGACATCGTTCTTTCCCTTACTACAACCAGCTTACTGCCATATACGCAAGAGATCAGGCGACTGGGAGAGACGCTCAAACAGCTGCTGATGTTCTTGAAGAAATACATGCTGAGGATGAACGTACTACAGATATGAATGAAGAGAGAAACACATTCTATGACTGTGAAGCCGACGTCTCTTTAGACGACATGGATGTTTCTGGTACAGATCCGCGAAGAGATAGAGACCAAGAGGGTTCCTCATCTTCAAACAAGAGAAAGAAGAAATCTGATGCTCGTGATAATGTGTATTCTTCATTTGATGAGGCTGCCACTTTGTTGGGGGAAAAAATCCAGGCCGTTGGCGATCAAATCAGTAGGAGTATTGCCTCCGAGGTGGTAGTTCAGCAGAAGTCAGAAGAACATCAAAAGATGGAAGAGAAAGCTTCAAATTTATATTCAGCCTTATGGTCAATTGAAGGTTTAACCGACGATCAACGGTATGATGCTTTGAGTAAAATTCCTGATCATCCAACTCAAATGATCGTTTTCTTTAGTTTACCTTCTGTTGCCCGATTGGAATGGGTCAGAAGATTTCTTTCTCACCATTAAATATCAATGTTCAAACTTTTTGATGTTGTAAAACTATATAACATATTGATTATGATGTACAATTTCATTTTCATCTAACCTTTTCTTAATATAAGTTAATTATGTTATATATTGATTTTACTAAATTGATATAAGAACATTTTATTATTATATTTAATATTAATTATTTTAAATTGTATAAATTCATATAAGAAAATTTATTATCAAGAATTTTATGAAATTTAATATTAATTATTAAATTATATGTAATAATAATTATTTTAAATTATACAAATTCATAAAATATAATTTATTAGTTATAATTATTTTAAATTTTATTAAATCATATATTTTAATTAAAATATATTTAATATTAATTATGTTAATTTATATTTTACAGTATCATATATTATGATTTGAGTAAATTCATATAAGAATATTAATTATTAAGAATTTTATTAAATTATATATTTTAATTATAATATATTTAATAATAATTATGTTAATTTATATTTTACAGTATCATATATTATGATTTGAGTAAATTCATATAAGAATATTAATTATTAAGAATTTTATTAAATTATATATTTTAATTATAATATATTTAATAATAATTATGTTAATTTATATTTTACAGTATCATATATTATGATTTGAGTAAATTCATATAAGAATATTAATTGTTAAGAATTTTATTAAATTATATATTTTAATTATAATATATTTAATAATAATTATGTTAATTTATATTTTACAGTATCATATATTATGATTTGAGTAAATTCATATAAGAATATTAATTATTAAGAATTTTATTAAATTATATATTTTAATTATAATATATTTAATAATAATTATGTTTAAATATGATTAAAATATTTATTATTGATAATAATAATCTTATTAAAATTTAAATAACAATAACAATAATCATTTACCAAAACAAATTTATGCTAAGGGTATTCTAGTCATTTTAGTTTTTTCCATTATGCTATTACACCTCTATTCCATTCAACCAAACACAAGATTACTATTACGTCTCTATTCCATTACATTCAACCAAACAGTTGATTTGCTATTACACCTCTAATCCAATACAACGAACCAAACGCTCCCTAAATAGGCAAAAAGGGTGGACTCGTAAATAAACTTTGTTCTTTTTTATTGGTAAAAAAACATTAAATAAAAGATTATCCTTTTATCCCAATAAAAAGTTTGTTTCCTTTTTATTTATTTACTTTTCCTTTTATTTTTTCGAGAATTTTCTTTATCTCTCTTCTATTTATTTACACTTTTTAAAAAAAATACATGTATAATTAATAAAATTAAAATTTATTTATATATATATTTTCAAATATTTGTTTATATTTTTTATAGCTTAAAAGAAAACATTGATACACAATTCATATTTTTAAATAAAAATAATCTTAATAATTTTAAACTTTATATAATATAAAAAAATTCATCTTAAGTGAATCTACGTTTAAATAGTTTTTTTTATTAATTTTCAAAAATTTGAACTTTTAAATTTTTTTATAATTTTTATTAGTGTTTTAAAATTTAAATTTTTTTAATTTTCTTTATAATTATTTTAAAATAAATCTAAAATGAATCTAGAAATGTAGTTGTTCAAGTTAATTTTAGTAAAAAAAATCAAAATATTTTATTTTTAATTATTTTTGTTGATATCACAACCAATGCGGCACTGCCACATTTGCAACTGTCATTAATGTGGAGTACTAGTAAAATATAGAAAATGTTGGTCAAAAGCTTAATTAATTTAATTTAAAAGTTTAAAATTTTAATTAAGTACATTTTTCGCAAAAAAAAAGACTTAATTAATTTTTTCACCAAAATTCAGAGAATTCGTTTTTTTTTTTCCTTTTCCTTTTTTAATCTACCAAGTACATTCAAAATGTATATTCTTTCCAACTGTTTATTTTTTTTGTACTTTTACAAATAAAATTTAATTATTATTTAAAAAATAATTTATTCTAATTAATAAATTAATTAAAAATTTCTTGAAATTCTCGGAGCGTTACAAAATAATTTTGCTTCTAATTAATAGATTAATTAGTATTTAAAAAGTAATTATTAGTTAAAATTTTCACATTAGTGTCATGGGTTGCGCATGGGAGCACGCAACCATGACAAACTTGTGCGATCCATCGTATTTGAAGGAGGTCATTTGGCCCAACCAAACTGGCCCGTTGCCTGGAGAGACTAAAAGTCCATCCCAACAGCCTGGTAAATATGGGAAGTGATCCAAGAAGATATGATTATGTAATCTTAGAGTTCTAATTGTATACAGCTTCTAATTGTGTCTAAGAGTTCTAATTGTATACAACTTTTAATTGTAGCCTTTGATGTACTTTGAGGCTCAACTATAAATAGAGACCTCTTTGCTCATTGTAATTCATTAAGTTATCAATAAGAATTTTGAGAGTATTCACTCAAACTTTTCTCTCAAGTGTTCTTGCTTTTCTGTGGCTTTCGTTCATCTTTCAACGTTCGTTCTTACTTCGTTCTTCTGCTGTTCTTCGCGGGTGCCTTGAGGGAATTCTGTTGAATCCTTTATCATTGCAAGTTAGGCCGACTTAGGCGTTTTTGCTGTTGAATCCTTTTCATTGCGAGTTAGGCTGACTTAGGCGTTTTTATGCAAAGAAACTGCCTAAGGCCGCACGGATCGCGTGGGAAAACTCTAATTCCGTGACAGTTGGTATCGGAGCTAAGGTTCGAAGCCACCATTGAAAGATGTCGAAAGAAGTTGCTGGGAACGTTGAGGGAATGGAAACCCGTGGGAGGGCTAGGAAAGCTAGTCGCTCAAGGGACATATTGTCAACTTTAGAGGATCGTGTCGTCACTCTCGAGAATTCTGTGGGGGATATCAAGGAGAGGATTGATGATGTCAATGATAGGCTCCATGATGGATTGCAGTCCATGCAGGAGCAGCTCAAAGTGTATGTGACGGATAATGTGGAATATTTGACTGGTAGAGATGATGCCATTGAGGCTATGGTGGCGGCCTCGAAAGGGGAGATTGCGGAGCTCAAGGGTGAACTCACAATCTACAAGGTTGCTTTGGGCAATTGTGGGTTAGCTGCCGTCGCACCCAAGCCCAATATTGATGTTCCCAAGCCCAAGGAGTTCAAGGGAACAAGGTCTGCAAGAGATGTGGAAAAATTTTTGTGGGGAATCGATGAATCCTTCTGTGCCAAAGGCATCACAAAGGATGTCACTAAGGTAACTACTGTTACGATGTATTTCTCCGACGTTGCTTTGTTGTGGTGGCGTCGTAGGTCCACTGAAGTGAGATATGGTGGGACCGAAATCGGAACATGGGAGGAGTTTCGATGTAAGTTCAAAGCACAGTTTTACCCAGGGTATGCCGAGGATGAAGCTCGGGCAAAGTTGCGTAGGCTTGCGTAACAAGGCACTGTGAGGGAGTATGTGCAGGAGTTTAGTGAACTTATACTCTAAATCTCAGATATGGGGGAGAAAGAGGCATTCTTTTCTTTTATGGACAGATTAAAACCGTGGGCGAAGCAAGAGTTGCAGCGCCGAGGAGTTCAAGAACTCACCAAGGTGATGTCCGTAGCAGAATCGCTTGCTAAATTTGGTGGGAAGAAAGACAATCCCAATTCTTCTAAGCCCAGATTTAATCAAAAGGGTAATAGTGGAGGAGATAAAGATAGGCCCACTAGGAATGGCAATGGTAAGAAGCCTTGGGACAAGAAAAAGAGTGGGCCTATAAGTTGCTTTCACTGTGATGGTCCACATATGATCAAGGACTGCCCAAAGAAGGCCGCTCTCACGGCTATGGAAGTAAAGGGAGAGTCCGATGTGGAGGATAACAATCTTGGTTCGATACTAGGGGGTGTCGAAGATAGAATGAGCAATGGTTTGATGTTTGTAGACATCATTGTGGCTGGCAAAAAATTGAATGCGCTCGTTGAAACAGGCGCTTCTGATTTGTTCATGTCCCAAGAGGCTACTTGTAAAATGAGCCTCAAGGTAGATAATGAAGTGGGTCGGATCAAAACAGTAAATTTAGAAAGCATTCCAATCAAGAGGGTTACAAAGGGAGTGGATCTTCAGCTCGGCAAATGGTCTGGGAAGGTATCCATTAAGGTAATACCACTTGATGATTATGATTTTGTGGTTGGACTAAGCTTCCTAGATCAGGTTAATGCTCTTATTGCCCCGTCGAGCAATTACATGGTGATTTCGGATGCAAAACATCAATGCATGGTGAAAGTGACAAGAAAAAGAAGCTTTGAGGGAAAAACACTGTCAGCAATTCAGTTTGCTAAAGGTGTGCGGAGAAATGAAGTCTCATATTTATCAACCTTAAAGATCGAAGAGACCACTGAGTCTGTTAGTGAGACCCCGAAAAAAGTGGGTCAATTGTTGCAATCATTCCGAGATGTAATGCCTGCTCAGTTGCCTAAAAGTTTGCCGCCTAAAAGGGAGGTGGACCACAAAATCGAGTTAGTGTCTAATGTGGTGCCGCCAGCAAGGGCCCCCTATCTTATGTCTCCGTCAGAATTAGAAGAGTTGCGAAAACAATTGAAGGAACTTTTGGATGCAGGATTCATTAGACCATCTAAATCCCCATACGGTGCCCTAGTGTTGTTCCAAAAGAAACATGATGGGTCATTGAGAATGTGCATCGATTATCGAGCTCTAAACAAAATTACTGTGAAGAATAGGTACCCTATTCCTCTTATTGCAGATTTGTTTGATCAGCTTGGTAGTGCAAGATGGTTTACCAAGTTAGATCTGAGATCAGGGTATCATCAAGTTCGAATAGCTGAAGGAGATGGACCAAAGATAGGTTGTGTGACACGGTACGGTTCGTATGAGTTCCTTGTGATGCCTTTCGGACTCACAAATGCCCCAGCTACATTCTGTACCCTAATGAATAAGGTACTTCAACCATTCATTGATCGTTTTGTGGTTGTTTACCTTGATGATATTGTGGTGTATAGCAAGTCTCTTGAAGAGCACATGGGACACTTGAGGGAGGTGTTTCAAACTTTGAGGGAAAATGAGCTGTTCATCAAGGAGGAGAAATGCTCATTTGGCCAACAAGAGGTGTCATTCCTAGGCCATATTGTGGGAGGTGGTAAGATCCGAATGGATAAGAGCAAGGTTCGAGCCATTTCAGAGTGGGAGCCCCCAACCAAAGTAACAGAGTTGAGATCCTTCCTTGGGTTGGCAAATTACTATCGATGCTTTGTCGAAGGCTACTCTAAAATTACCACTCCTTTGACGGACATATTGAAAAATGGGAAGGTATGGGCTTGGAAACAGGAATGTGAGAAGGCATTTAATCAATTGAAGCAAGAAATGACGAGGGAACCCGTACTTGCCTTGCCGGATTTTGCAAAGCCCTATGAGGTACGCACGGATGCATTAGATTATACTATTGGGGGAGTACTAATGCAAGATGGACACCCAATTACTTTCAAGAGTCGAAAACTTAATGAGACGGAGCGTAGATATACGGTCCAAGAGAAAGAGATGACTGTGGTAGTACACTACTTGCGCACATGGAGACATCATCTATTGGGTTTCAGGTTTGTGGTCCTTACCGATAATGTTGCCAATAGTTACTTTCTAACCCATAAAAAGTTGTCTCCCAAGCAGACTCGTTGGCAGGTTTTACTAGCGGAGTTTGATTTTACAATGGAATATAAACCATGAAGTGCCAACATTGTGGCTGATGCACTCAGTCAAAAGATGGAATTCGCAGCAATTAATCAACCTGATGGCTCTTTTTTGGAACGCATTCGAGAGGGATTGTCCCATGATCCCACGGCCAAAAATTTGATTGAGCTTGCCAATGAGGGAAAAATAAGAAGATTTTAGCTTGATGGGGACCTGTTATATACTCATGGACACAGCCTCTATGTGCCCCATTATGGGAAACTCCGTAAGGAAGTCATGAAGGAGTGTCATGACTCGAAATGGGCAGGCCACCCAGGGATGCATCGCACTTTGCCCTTTTGGAGGAACGTTATTACTGGCCTAAAATGGGTGCTGATGTGGAAACCTATGTGAAAACTTGTCTAGTATGCCAACAAGACAATGTTGAGTTAAAGACTCCAACCGGTTTGCTTCAACCCTTGCCAGTTCCGAAAAGGCCATGAGAGAGTTTATCCATGGATTTTATTATTGGTTTGCCTAAGTCTGACGGGTTTGAGAGTATTCTTGTTGTGGTAGACAGGTTTTCAAAGTATGCGACATTTATTCCGGCGACCAAGGGGTGCCCTGCTGAAGAAGCAGCTTGGTTGTTTCTTAGACACATGGTGAAATATTGGGGAGTGCCACTGTCTATTATCAGTTACGAGATGGGCGATTTACGGGCCGGTTCTGGACGGAGTTGTTCAAGTCAATGGGCTCAGATTTGAACTTCTCCACGAGTATGCATCCACAAACTGATGGGCAAACTAAACGAGTGAATGCATTGTTGGAGGCATATCTTCGACACTACGTAAGTGCCACACAAAGGGATTGGCCAAAATTGTTGGATGTGGCCCAATTCTCATACAACTTGCAGCGAAGTGGGGCCACGAATCAAAGTCCATTTGAAATAGTGACGGGTCAAAAGCCACTCACACCCAACGCTGTTGTGACCCATTATACAGGAACAAATCCGGCAGCCTATCGATTTGCAAAAGATTGGCAAGAGAAGAATGACTTGACTAGAGCTTGTTTAGACAAGGCAAGTAAGTGTAGCAAGAAGTGGGCTGATCAAAAATGAAGGGATGTACAATTTCAAGTGGGTGACTCAGTCCTCGCTAAACTACACTTGATTTTGCGATATTCTGGCTTGCACAAAGGTCTTGTGCGAATGTATGAGGGGCCGTTCAAAGTTGTGAAGAGAGTAGGCAATGTGGCCTACAAGCTTGAGCTGCCAGCAAAACTTAAAGTCCACCCAGTCTTCCATGTAAGCATGCTTAAGCCCTTTCATGGGGATCAAGAGGATCCAAATCGAGGCAAGTCCGAACGAGCACCGATGGGGGTAAATATGTCGTACGATCGTGAAGTCGAAAATATTGAGGCAGATCGGGTAGTTAGACGAAAGTACCACCGACCACGGCATGAGTACTTAGTACGATGGAAGGGACTTCCTGATAGTGAAGCAAGTTGGGAACCTGCCGAGGCATTGTGGCAGTTCCAAAGGAAGATTGACCAGTTCCATAAGGAAGATGCGACGAGGGCGTCGCTAGAACAAGTGGGGGAGAATGTCATGGGTTGCGCATGGGAGCACGCAACCATGACAAACTTGTGCGATCCATCGTATTTGAAGGAGGTCATTTGGCCCAACCAAACTGGCCCGTTGCCTGGAAAGATTAAAAACCCATCCCAAGAGCCTGGTAAATATGAGAAGTGATCCAAGAAGATATGATTATGTAATCTTAGAGTTCTAATTGTATACAGCTTCTAATTGTGTCTAAGAGTTCTAATTGTATACAACTTTTAATTGTAGCCTTTGATGTACTTTGAGGCTCAACTATAAATAGAGACCTCTTTGCTCATTATAATTCATTAAGTTATCAATAAGAATTTTGAGAGTATTCACTCAAACTTTTCTCTCAAGTGTTCTTGCTTTTCTGTGGCTTTCGTTCATCTTTCAACGTTCGTTCTTACTTCGTTCTTCTGCTGTTCTTC
This sequence comes from Gossypium hirsutum, assembly GCF_007990345.1. Taxonomy (NCBI): domain Eukaryota; kingdom Viridiplantae; phylum Streptophyta; class Magnoliopsida; order Malvales; family Malvaceae; genus Gossypium; species Gossypium hirsutum. The sequence goes on from NC_053443.1 coordinate 39,489,496, forward strand.
TCGGGTGCCTTGAGGGAATTCTGTTGAATCCTTTATTATTGCAAGTTAGGCTGACTTAGGCGTTTTTGCTGTTGAATCCTTTTCATTGCGAGTTAGGCTGACTTAGGCGTTTTTAAGCAAAGAAACTGCCTAAGGCCGCACGGATCGCGTGGGAAAACTCTAAGTCCGTGACATTAGTAACATAGTTAAAAACATAATACATATGCAGTTGTAGAAACTCTATGTTGTATGCATGATACATCTTCACCTGATAAAATAAAATAAAATAGATTAAAATTTTTATTCCATGTGTACGTAGAAATCATATATTTAAAATGTAGATGTCCGTTTAAAAATAACATATAATAAATAATGAAACTTAATGTTAAATTAATAATAATTTAATGAAATAGGTACGAAATTAAAATAAAAAAATTAGTTTAAATTGTCAGTAAAATAAAATTTAAATATATTAAGAATATTAAAATGCAATCTAATTGTATATCATGTTATTGCCATTTTTCTTGGGTCAGTATCAAGTTGACTTGTGATGCCAACTTAATCAATAACATTATCAATATATGCAAACAATATGGGTGGAACAGTTTGTATAATAACATCGAAATGTATAGAAGTATCAAAATAAAGCTTTGGTTGGAGTGGTAAAGAAATGAATTAATAAATGTAGGTGGTGTGGGCAATATTTTTTAAACCAAAAAGGTGGTCAAATCGGTCAAGCCTAATTTGTCGGTCTGGGCTAGTCCAATCAATTAGATTAAAAAAGTTATCAAAAATAAAAAATTCAGTTCAAATGGTTTGATCGGCTAGTCCCATCTAGTTCAAACAACATTGGGTATGGATTTAAATCTCAACATAAGCATATTTTTTATACCGGCTTTATTAAAAATGTAAAAAGAAAAAAGAATTTAACTTACTTCAAACATGTAAAGATAGCTTAGTAATTTTCCAACCAAATTTATATCCCATTGACTCATGACACCAATTTAGAGGTTTTAAATAATATTATAGATATAGAAATTAAAAAAATAATACATTTTTTTATCCAATTCAACATAGATTAGCATAAATCAAACATGGGATAAATATCAAAACTATGCATGAACTTTGATCAAATGTGCAAAGTCATACATGAGCTTTGATTTTGTGGGGTTTTATACATGAAATTTTAGTTTGATTCAATTTTTCACAAATCACTAATAACATTATCGAATTAGAAAAATTTTATGTTGTTATATTGTATACACAAATAATTAAATTAATTTGATATAAAAATAAATGTATGTATTCAATTATTTAAATGTGCTTGATTGAATCAAAATCAAAGTTTCATATATACGTAAGAATCACAATTCAAATTTTATGTGTATAATTGCACTAAACCAAAATTCGTGTATCAAATTAGACCAAAACTCATGCGTGGACCAGTGGCATCAACCAACAAAATAGCAGCCATATCAGCAGGTGGTTTAGTACAAATACATGAAGAGTTTTAGCAACACTGAAATTGAAAATCGCTTCCTTTTGGCGCCAAAGCGTCAGCTTCATGATCCATTGTTGGAAATGGAGTAGGAGGATGGTCTAAGTTAGAAAGATGTTGTATCAACTTCTATTTCAATGCAAGATTGAGACCAAAGTTGCGCCTCAACACTTGAAGCTCTCCCCAAGGTGGTCTCCTATAGTAGAGCACCAACTCCTGCTTGGTCGACCCATTAACTGTTCCAAGGCTAATTTCATAGCCTTTTCAATAATCGTATCAAGTATGCTGTAAGGTGTCTAAACATCGTTGCGTTTCTCTTTAACCAAATCTCCCATAGCGTGAATACAAAAATTAGGAACCAAGGGTTTTCTAGACCATCATCTTGCTGTGGACCACAAGTCGTTGATCTCTATAAATTGGGCATCAATCATACATTGAACTCCAAAACCTGGGAGCTCTTTCATGGGAAGCTTCTCCTAATGCATTTCTAGATAAATATTTTCACTTCCAGTCCACATCCTTTAGCTACCGAAGAGAAGATCGTGAAGAATAAATGGAATGAGATGAAATTTAAAATTATTCAGGTTTAAATATTTATTTTAATCATATTTTGAATATTTTATATTTTAATTTCATTATATATATTTAACAGTTTTTTGATTGCATGTCTCAATTTGATTGATCTAGAGCTTTTTTACTGTTAGAATCAAAATTTAAATCACTTTTGACAAAAAAAACAATTTAGAGTCAAATTTTTATTTAAGCCATTTTGGTATTATTTGACGAGCAATTTACCAAAAAAAGCCTTTTTTTTTTCAAAATTTACCGAAATGGGCCGATTTTTTGATTATTTACTGGAATGGTCCATTTTTCAGAAATCGCGCCCACGTCAGCGCGATGTCAGGGTACGTGTCAGGACATTGCGTCCACGTCAGCGTGACCTGCTGACGTGGAAGGAAATCGCGCCACGTCAGCAGGTCGCACTGACGTGGACGCGATATCCTGACACGTAGCGCGTTCTGGGGGACACGATTTTGACGTTTTTTCACGTTTGGTTTTTTTGGCTTTTAAGATTTAGAGTTCAAGCTTTTTAGGGTTTTTAGGTCCCGGAATAAATTATTTCGAGTTGACGTTTGTGAGCAAATAGTATAAAATCGCTTTTACCAGGATGCTATTTGAGAAGAAATTGTGAAATCGCGCCCTCGTGGACGCGGTTTGGCTACAGTAGGTCATGTAATAAATAATTGTTTTGATGTTTCTGAGCAAATAGTATAAAATCGCTTCTACCAGGATGCTATTTAAGAAGAAATTGTGAAATCGTGCCCTCGTGGACGCGATTTTGCTACAGTTGGTCATGTAAGAAATTTTTTTTGACGTTTCTGAGAAAATAGTATAAAATCGCTTCTACCAGGATGCTATTTGAGAAGAAATTGTGAAATCGCACCTTCTTGGACGCGGTTTTGCTACAGTAGCAAGTTTGGGCTGAGGCTATAAATTAGGCAGAAAATGTTTTTAGAATGCATAAGCCATAGCAGAAACAATTTAGAGAGGCTAAGAAAGTTAGAGTTTCAAAATGAGTGAACGTATTAGTGCTGATATTTACTACGATAGTGAGGTTTGCCACACCGAGTATGGCTTTATTTTTTTGTCGGAGAATACGATGCGACTATCATTTAACCAGAACATAAATTTGACAGAACTTCGTAAAAGAATTAGGCGTAAAATCTTCGGAACGACGCCAATGAAAGTTCTGTCAATCACGTATCGATTTTGTTCTTGTGTTGATCCAGTGACATATGACTCGTTCGACATAAAAGGTGCTCGTAGCTTGGAGGCAATGGTGCAGACTCATCTTGCTAGTGGAGCATCTTATATTGAGTTATATGTATAATTTACATCGCCAACTGATGTACTTCCGTCCGGTGTTCGAGATGTATACACGACCCCTGGATGACACTCGGTTAGCGGGTTACAAAATATGGAACAGCTCATGTTCGGTAGCGGTGTCGAATGCACATCCCCTGCAAGACACTCTGTTGGTGGATGGGACATGTATGTCGGTGGCTCGACGTTTGATACTGGAAATACGTACTGGGGAACTGCATCAAGTTCTAGTGGATGTCAATCTACATCCAATTGGGGACGTTATCAAATGCCCAGAAAAAGGGATGACGTACTACCTACGACGTCAACTGGTGAGGGGACGTCGTCGCTGCAGATGATTGTGGGTTAGAGGATGACTCCGATGTGGATCCACCTCGAGAGCACGGGACGAATGGTGCAGAAGTGGGATTATTTTCTGAACCGGAGCCTATTCCAACAGAAGGTGAAGATGCTGAAAGAAGTTCAGATGATGAAGAAAATCCACGATTCAGAGCATACTCTCCTGCAGCCCACATGCATAATGTCGATCTGTCAGCAGATGATGCGTTAGAGTTTCCAGATCTACCACACCGATTGAGCGATCGTACAAGTTCGGGGGTCGATTTTGATGAACTTGAAGTTGGTAACCAGTTTACCAACAATGATGTTTTATTGGTGCTTTGAAACAGCATAGCATCAAAAACGGCGTTAATTACCACATCGTTAAATCAAAATCTGATAAGTTTAAGGCGAAGTGTGAGGTGCAACACGGCACATGTTCATGGAAAATCGTCGCCTCGTTAAGGAAAAGGACAGGGTTGTGGGAGATAAAAAAGTACAAAGGTCTACATACATGTGCTGCAGGTACTGTATTTAATATATTTGAATAATAATTTTATTTTGCAATGTTGCATTATTTAATGTACTCCCTCTATAGGTGTTTCACAAGATCATCCCAAAATGGATTCAGCTATATTAGCTAGCTTGATACTGCCCACGATAAAAGCAGATCCTAGGACTTCAGTGCCGGTGATAATTGCCAGTATTTGTAGCCAAATGGGGTACACGCCTTCTTACCGCAAGGCTTGGATAGCTAAGCAAAAGGCGTTGGAGAAGATGCATAGTGGGTGGGACGCCTCATATAATGAAATATGGCAGTGGTGTCAGGTGCTAGAGAGATACGTCCCAGGTGCCATCAAAGACCTTGAAACGGAACATGTGTATTACAACGGCCGATTGCTACGTGGATGCCAAGTGTTCAAACGCCTATTTTGGACCTTTAAGCAATGCCGAGACGCATTTCCATACTGCAAGCTGTTGGTACAAATTGACTGTACCTTCATGTTCGGTAGGTATACTCATCGGCTATTGGTTGTAGTGGTACAGGACGGCGGTGGGAGAATTCTTCCAATTGCATTTGCAATAACACCAGGGGAGTCGTCTGATGACTGGGATTTCTTTCTCTCTAGGTTAAGGAGGCATGCGTGCCACCAACCTGATATCTGTGTTATTTCAGATCGGGGCGCCGGTATACTAGCTGCATTTGATCGAGAGGGAAGCTTGTGGCAGCGCACACACCATAGATATTGCCTAAGACATGTTGCTTCGAACTACTACAGGCAATATCCATCTAAGAGTGAACGACGACAAGTGACCATCATGGGTATTTAGTCTATAACTGTATTATGGCGTTTGTCAATTTGAATTAGTTTTATTGGTAGAAGTGGTATAAAAGATTCGTTATGATCTTATATTGGCAGGGTATGAAATAAATAAAGGTCGTTTTCACGAGATGTTGGCAATTTTACGATCCCAAAATGGAGAAGGGGCGGACTACCTTTGTAACAGACGTTTTGAACAGTGGGCACAAGCATACGACGGAGGCTTACAATATGGCCATATGACGTCGAACCTGGCAGAATGCATAAATTCTGTTCTTAAAAGAACGTGCCATCTACCGATAACATCGGTTGTGCGAGAGACATATTTTCATTTGGCGGCGCTATTTCCAAAGCGAGCAGCAACTTATGCAGGCCAGATGCAGGGTGGCCATATATGGTGCAGTAAGGTAGTTCAAGAAATTAACAAGGCGAAGGCGAGGGCAAACATCATGCACACAGTGTGTCACGATCGAGACAATTTATGGTTTCGCATGACGGAGTTTAACAGACCGCACCAAGGTGTTGTTGGCGGGCAATATCGTGTACACTTGCGAAACAAGACTTGTGACTGTGGGAAGTTTAATGCACTTCGTTATCCATGCGCTCATGTTATTGTAACTTGTCAGAAACTCCGTCTGGATTCGATGAGTTATGTGGACGAAGTGTACAAATTAGAAAACATGTACAACGTTTGGAGACACGTTTTCCCACTGGTCCCAGATGAACGTAAGTGGCTGCCCGTATTTCTTGCTCCTTTTAAGCTGTTACCGGATAGAGAATTGCGTCGCAAACTAAAAGGTCGACATTGCTCCACTAGAATATGGAACAATATGGATATCCGAGAAACAGCTAGTCAACAGAAGTTGTGCGGATGGTGTAGGAACCCAGGCCATACAAGTCGATCATGCCCTAATCGCAATAGTTGAATGTAATTTTAGAAAAAATTATATTTTATTCAATTATTAATTGATAATTGTATTAATTGTTAGTAAAATTATCAAATTAGTTTAATTTCTTAATTGTTAGTACCAGTCAAAACATTTTACCAAATCTAACATTATGTAAAATTATGTAAAATTATTAAGTCCAAAAATTGTGTTAATGGTTAGTAAAATTATCAAATTATGTAAAATTATTAAGTCCAAAAATTGTGTTAATGGTTAGTAAAATTATCAAATTATGTAAAATTAGGTTAGGGTTAGGGTTTTTAATTAAATTAGGTTAGGTTTAGGGTTTTTAATTAAATTAGGTTAGGGTTAGGGTTTTTAATTAAATTAGGTTAGGGTTTAGGGTTTTTAATTAAATTAGGTTAGGGTTAGGGTTTTTAATTAAATTAGGTTAGGGTTAGGGTTTTTAATTAAATTAGATTAGGGTTAGGGTTTTTAATTAAATTAGATTAGGGTTAGGGTTAGGGTTTTGAATTAATTAGGGTTTTTAATTAAATTAGGTTAGGGTTTTTAATTAAATTAGGGTTTTTATTGCATCAAATAGAACTTCTATTTTATTATATCAAATAATATCAAAATAACTCGAAAAAATTTCTATGCCTATTATATCAAATAAACTTCTATTTTATTACATCAAATAATATCAAAATAACTCGAAAAAATTTCTATGCGTATTACATCAAATAAACTTCTATTTTATTACATCAAATAATAAATTTAAATACGGCAATCAATGTCTATGCCCGGGGGATTCGGTTCTACATGGCAGCCGTCGACGGTTACGCGCTGAATTCTTCCTTCCTCTAGCTTCCGGCGGCGATTGTTCTTCCTCCGGTGGTGATCGTGGTTCTTCCGGTTCGGCATCTGGTTGTCGGACTTGGGACGATGACCCACCTTCAAAGAATAGTGTATGTGGAGGTGTTTGCATCATGAACGTCGACAGTGTTTGAAAGCCATACGTTGGCGGCGATTGGTAAAAAGGAGAGCTCCCCGACGGCCCCCCTTGCGATCCCTCCTGCGCCACTGGCCTAGATATCGGCGGTCCGCTCGGCATAACAGGAACTGGAGCTGAACCGGGCATTTGGCTCCAACCTGCCATAGGATTCGGAAAAGGATACATGTAAGGGTTAGGGTACATATAAGGGCTAGGAAACATACCTGGTATCATAGGGAAAGGCGGTTGCGTGGGTATCATCTGTTGAATTGTTGCGTCAGGTGATTGCATCGGTGCTCTCGTTGGGGACGGTGATTGCATGGCCGCTGATGATGAACCAGGTGACTGTCTGGGCCTCGTTGAGGGGCTGCCTTCGTAGTCTTGTTGGCTTGGATTTAGAGGCCCGCGCCTTTTCCTTCCGGCACGTATTTGCCGCTGCCTCTCCTCTGGCGTAAGTAAATACGGCTTGCCATGGATCCTAAACCATGGCATGTATTCTGGAACGCACGCTAACTCCGGAACGATGATTTGTTCCCGAGTAGGTAGATATTCATGCCGATTTTCCCATATTTCCGTGTACTCGGACCAGTATCTAGGCCAATCCATACCTAATAGTTGAAGGTCGATTTTGTGGTGATCGTCAAACACCTCAGGGTTCGCAAGAATCAGTTGTCTACATCCAAACTGTCGTAGCACTATGTCTGTCTGGTGGGGCTCCACGGTTGCATAGTTGATCAACACCACTTTCGCGTGCCAAGCGTTCGAATTTTGTAAAAACTCTTCCAGGATTACTGCCCGAATTGCCGGATCCTCATATGGTGTCCATTGAAACTATATGAACATGATAGAAATATTAGTTATATACATAATACTAAATACTAAATACTAAATATCAATTGACTAGCAAATGTATGGAAATATCTATTTGCAATAATACTTATTTCTGCTTCCGACCGTTGCTCCAATAGAAGCCGTATATCTTCAAGTTCAGACGGTAATCCACGATAACTTGCCGGATGGTTCCACCTAATTAAATAAATCTTTAGCATACTTTTATTTTTAAAAAATCTACATAATAATTCCAAAATGTAATATAAAATTTACCTCGTTACGAGTGGGAATGTATATGGGCGGTTCACTCGAGGACGTAGAAATGGAAAGCGAAACCGTGCCCATTATTGCAGTAGTGACAGGCAACCTCCGATGTTTGCTCTCCTCGGTCGCGTCGCCCCGAACATCTCTCGATATAATGTTGCCAAGATGGCAGACCCCCAATTAAATTCACCGGCTCCTCTAAAATCAATGAGTTTTAGCAGCCACATTAGATGTACACGGCTCCATGACGTGTCGGGCATCAGATAACCTCCAATTATTTGAAGAATGTATGATCGAACATATCAGATTCTTTCAATTTCGGTTGAATTTTCATTCGGATCGGGGAATGTGGCACGTAACCAGCCCATCTTGACCTTACCTCCATCCATTTTATCCGGAATAGCGCCCAAAAGCTCATAGCACACCGCCTCCCAATTGTTAGATTGGGCAGACCCGGTGACTGGGTGCCCGTCCACCGGCAATCCCAATTGCAGATGGACATCTTCTAGAGTGATAGTGCACTCTCCACATGGAAGATGGAATGTGTGCGTCTCGGGTATCCACCTCTCGATCAACGCACTGATTAGTTTCGGGTCCAACTTGCATCCCTGGCCTACCGTCGCCACGTGCCAAAAACCCGCTTCCCGCAGGTAGTTCTCTACTAATGGTGATGGAGGAGCATGCATATTCCGGATATTGCATTCCAATAACTGATCTTCAGACTTTTATAACAAATAATAAATTAATAATTATCTAAAAATACATAAATAAAAAAATCTTAAATAATATTTAAAAATTAAATTTAATACTTACCGTTTTCATTTGCTCCACCGATATGTGATTCCTATCAAGACGAATTAATGATCCGGCCATTGATGAAAATATAAAAAAATTTAAAATTATTTTAAAAAAATATAAAAAAAATTTAAATTATTTTAAAAAATGAAATTGAGGGGAAATTGAAATTAAATATGAATTTGAGAGAATTTTGGAAGGAAATTGAGAGGAAATTGAAATTAAATATGGGTTTGAGAGAATTTTGAAAGGAAATTTGGAAGGAAATTGAGAGGAAATATTAGATAGGATTTGTTTGTGAAAAAAAAGGGGTGGGGGTATTTATAGTTTTTTTTTACCGTTGGGGGGCAACGGTCAAATTTTTGACCGTTGGGGTACTGTTCACGCGCGGAGGACATCGCGTCCACGTCAGCGCGACCTGCTGACGTGGAAGGAAATTGCACCCTCAAGGACGCGATTTCCTTCCTCGTCAGCAGGTCGCGCTAACGTGGACGCGATATCCTGACACGTACCTTGACATCGCGCTGACATGGACGCGATTTCCCGGAAAATGGATCATTTCGGTAAATAATCAAAAAATCGGCCTATTTCGGTAAATTTTGAAAAAAACGGCTTCTATTGGTAATTTCCCCTTATTTGACAAAGTAATGACATGGTAACGCTGAGGTGGCTCTTTGTTTTATTGAGCCACGTCATGGTTGAACTAACAGCATGTGGCGCAATATAATTTGAGTACCATTTTTCAAAGAAAAACTTTAAACACTTATATAGGAATTAAGATAGACTTTAGGGTTAATTTGCTAATAAATGGATAAAAAGAACAAATCCAACTAGCAGAAAAATGAAATTACAAAAAGGATAAACTATAAGAATAGTACCCAACTATTTATCTGGTTCACTTTTGGTCACCCAGTTATTAATTTTTTTGATTTAGTCACTCAATTTTTTGAAATTAATTATTTTAGTCTCTCTCCCGTTAATTGCCATTAGATGAGTAACGGAAAGCTGCAGGCCTTTTTTATTGGTCTAATAACAAACTTAATTCTCCAATGTTTACACATTCTATCAATTTGATCCTAAATATAAAAATTAAACAAATTGAGCATCAATGTTTACAAAATTTGTCATTTTAATTTTAATTCTAAAAAACTCAATAAATTTAGCTATCAACATTTGCAAAATTTGTTAATTTAATACTAATTCTAAAAATTTCAAAAAAAAAAAAAGAAAGAAAGAGGAAAACTAAATTTTTTAATATTCCCTATCATACCTCAAAAACACGCTGAATAACAAAAAAAGTATTTAACATAATTCATATTGTGCTCATTTAAACTAATATCACCTTCTTGAATATGATAAAAAATCAAGTTGACTTAAATCCAACTATCTAAGTGTCATATTTTATATTAATATCATATTATTTAATTAAATTCTTCCAAAAAAATTAACAATTTTTAAAACTATTACAAAATAATCATTTTGAAATTTTCCCTTATTTTAAAATATATGGAGGCCTAATATTTAAGTAGAGAAAACAATGCAATGATAAATCTTTCAAGAAATGAAAAACTTAGAAAAGTTTTTTTTGAACTTGGACATGTCATCAATAACTTTCAAACTCGGGTAGTCCAAGTACATTGATTAAACAACTAAAGTCCTAGAAAATTTAGTCGAGGAATTGAAAATCGAGCTAAACTAAACCAAGGGAGATAACTTGTCGATTCCATGTTCTATGGGGAAGTCCAATTTCATCTCTCTCTAATACTCCTCAATCTATTTCATGTTTATTTCTTTTAAAATCATTTTATATATATACTCTTTTTTTTTGTATTTTTAATACATATATTTTGGTTTTTTATTTATAATCCATTTATACTTTTTAGACTTTAAAATAATTTTTATTATCCAAAAATGAAAATTTTAATATCTTTCCTGTTTTGAAACTTTTTAGAATTAAAATTAAATCAACAAATTTTATAAATGTTGAGGATTAATTTTTTTGAATTTTTTAGATTTAGATTCAAATTGATAGAATACGTAAACATTGGATGGCTAAATTTGTTATTAGGCTAATAAAAAAGCCCACATTAGCTTTTTGTCACTTATCAAATGACAACTAATGGGGGAGCAACTAAAATTTTTAATTTCAAAAAGTTGAGTAACTAAATCAAAAAATAATAATAATTGAGTGACCAAAAAATGATTAAAAGAATAATTGGGTGACTATTCTTGTAGTTACCCTTACAAGTTACAAGAATGAGAATGTATTTCGGATTTTCGATTAAAATTAGAGTTGTTCATGGGTAGGGCTGGACCCTAACAAAATTTTAGGCCCGATTGATAGGCCTTGACCTAACCCAAAAAATGAGCCTAAATTTTTTTCTCAAGCTCAGTCTAGATAAAAAATGCTAAAACCCGAGCTCGGCCTGGTCGTATTAGTTTTGTTATTTTTTATATAAAATTTTAAAAATATATTAAAAATATTAAAATAAATGTTTCTCAACAAAATTGAAAATAAATTTAAAAAATTCTTTATCCTTAAGTAACATTAATATAAGTGCAACTTAACAATCAAATACCTCTAAAATAATAACAAATTTAACAACAAAAATAGTAGCAACATAATGGTGAAATGGTAGCAAAACAGTAATAAAAAGTGGGAAAACAACATGATTTTTTATTGCAAATTAGGATTGAGCTGGGTCAAGCTCGGGTCAAAACTTTACCCGAGACTTGGCCCATTTCTAAATGGATCTTATTTTTTTCTTAAGCCTATTTTTTAAATTTATATTTTTACTCAAATCCACCTAAATTTTAAGCGAGTTTTTGAGCCGGACTGGGTCACCGGTAGAGGTGCTCATGGGCCGGGCGGCCCGGCCCGGCCCGACGGCCCGCCTGAAATATGGGAGGGTTTGGGTAAAAATATAGGCACGAAATATGGGCTTGGGCAAAAAAATGAGGCCCGATTAAAAAATGGGCCGGGCCTCGGGAACCACTTTTTTGGCCCGAGCCCGGCCCGGCCCGAATATAATAAATATTTTTATTTTTTTAATTTTAAAATACTTTTAAAATACTTTTTTTAAAAATTTTTTAATTTTAAAATAATTTTTTTTTAATTTTTAAAATAAATTTTTGATATTTATTTAAAAAACGAGCCGGGCCGGGTTGGGTCGGGCTCGGGCTTATGAATTTTTCCCGGGCCGGGCTTGGGCAAAATTCTAGGCCCATATTTCGGACCAGGCCTGGGACTAGGACCCGGGCTGAAATTTTTTCTGAGCCCGGCCTGAACCCGGCCCGGCCCATGAGCAGCTCTAGTCACCGGCCATGAACAACTTTAATTCAAATAAATAAACGGAAGGAACGGAAAGATGGGGACTGATCAAACTCTAGAATTTCTGAGCGTGGCCCGGGCATTCGGCCCATGGACCGTGGCCCAACAAATTGATTAAAAATTTTACGAGTTAGTCCATGACTTGAACCAGAAACTGTTTTACTCCATTAGTATATACCAATAACAATAGCAATGGAGTTCGGTTCTGTATCTGCCGCTCACGGTTCCGTTGAGAGTGGGACAATGGCAGGTGTCGGAAAATGCATCCTCGTCACCGGCCCTCCTGTAAGTATTGCGATTGCTATTTCTTTTACCGTTACTGAAAAATAAAAATTAAGAATGAGTTTCCATTTGGCAATCTTGAGAAATTTGAAATGGGATTACTAAATGAGCAGGGCGTGGGTAAAACCACTCTGATTATGAGAATATGCGAGAATCTGAAGCTCTCTAACCCCAACATCATGCTTCAGGGTTTCTTCTCTCAAGAGATTAGACAGGGCGGTGAGAGGGTTGGGTTTGAAGTGGTCACCTTGGATGGTCGCAGAGCTCGCCTCGCCAGCTCCACTATTTCCAACCCGGAATCTCGACAATGGCCTGCTGTTGGGAAATATAAAGTGGATATTGCATCGTTTGAATCATTGGTATTGCCTGAATTGAAGGTAACATAAGCTCTTCTTTCTGGATGCTTTGAGGGTTTTTATCATTTATGCCCCATACCCAAGAAATTTTATCATCTTTATTACACCAAATTAGAACTGTAATGTGCTACTATTAGTTATAGGGTCTAATCTGTTGGGTTAGGAACTTGGCATTAACTGTTTAAGTTGAGCATGGCATTCTCATTTCATTTGTGTATAAAGGTTATTGTTGAAGGCTATATTCTGCTATCTGTTAGCAGATCAGAGAAGATACTGGTCTCTTCATTGTTGATGAAGTTGGTAAAATGGAGTTGTTCAGTTCGTACTTCTTTCCAGCCATTCTAAATATTCTTCAATCCAATATTCCTCTTCTCGCCACTGTCCCCATACCAAAATTTGGCAAAGATATACCTGCAGGTAAAATTTTCTCTAGGGGTTCATATTTTCTTTTGTTAAGAGAATGTAGTGATCGTGCAGATCCTTCTTTTTAATCATGTTCCCATTTGGTTTAATTTGAAACCATGGAAGACCTGGACTATTATTATTCTTTAAAGTATCTCCTAGACTTTGCTTCTGAAATGCAAATCCTTTTGCCCTTTATAACTAAATTTGCAGGGCTGTGTGTGAATTTGTGCAGTTGTAAGGTTGAAGAATCATCCAGGTGCAACCATTTTGACTTTGGATAAAAGCAACAGGGATGCGATGAAAGATAGAATCTACCCTCAGTTGGCGGGTATGCTTCTTAAACCTTAGATACTGGACTAGGCTATAGGTTAAAACTTGTCGAATGATGAATCTGGTTCACCCTACGAGTGATGGATGGTATGTCATGTATTGCACTCCTGGTTTATCTTTGTTCTCACATTTTGTACATGCTTGCAGTGGCTTAAGATATATTTTTCCTATCTGCTGATTTCTTTATATTTTGCGGTTTATCTTTGTTCTCACATTTTGTATATGCTTGCAGTGGCTTAATATATATTTTTCCTATCTGCTGATTTCTTTATATTTTGCGGTTCCCTATGGTCTCCTAGCTGTATCATAGAATATATTTTCAACCAGCCAACATATTTGATGACAATTTTGTTGTCTGAGAATGTGGCTGTAATGCTTTTCAACACATTTTTAGTTGCTGTGTTTGCCTTGGAAAATTGAAAGGAAACTGAGTAGATATACATTAATGCAAGTTTTAATTGTATGTATGAATTAAGACAAATAAAATGCACCAATAAGAAGGGGGAGTATGCTATATGGTAAATTTATTTGATGGTATGGCTTAACGCTATATGGTAAACTATGGGATTTTTTTTTCATGCAATCTAACAATCTTTGCATGAATACAAGGAAGAAGTAGAGAAGCATACAAAAATGGTGCCTGCAACTTTCTCAAGTAATCTTGAAGCTTGCTTTCTGCCATTTTAGCCTAAACTGGTATGCATTCTGTCTAGGAAAAATTAGAGTATGTTTTAAAACAATATTATCACAAGTCATCTGTCTAAAATTTCCAGACCAATTTATTTCTGATGCTAGGAAAATGAACTAAAAAGCACTTTTTGTGGTGTTTATCTATCATATAATCAAAGATCCATGGCATGACATATGACTAAAACTTTTTTAAATTTCTTTTTTGATCTTTACTCATTGGTGCTGTTATTGAAGAAAGTAAATGCGAATTCATGAACTACTTTCAAAGAATAGTTGAAGCCTATGAAGCTGAGTCATGGCCGTACTCATTGTGGCAGACTAACTAAATCAAACACATTCAGGATGCCTGCAGAAAAAACCTGTATTTGTAGTTATACTTTATTCGATCAACAGCACCGGAGTTCTCATCTTGCTGCTCTTTCTTTTATTTTGTTCATTTGATTGATTATGCAGGGTTCATAGTTATCCCAAATAAGTATGGATTAGGCCATGGAAACAATCAAACTTAGGTGTGTCTGCTAGATTCTGGTATTGGGTCTTGAAAACTGGCGTTCAAGCCCAAGTCCAAGCACACAGGCGTTGGTCCACAATTTCATAATATATACGTACAAGCTTCCCAACCCCAACAGCAATTTTTTTTTCGGAAATAGAAACTTGATTAATACGTAAAACTTTCACCATCAAAGAAACAAAAGTTATAACGGCCTAATACAAAAGAACGTTGGTCCAAAAGTAATACATATATCACAGGAAACCAGAGGCTGATCGTAGCGGAGGCCTCAAAATTTTGATTACACCTCTCAAATATTTGGAAAATTTCATTTCTCTTGAAGCTTTTAAAAAATTTCAAGTGGATGCCTATACTTTATTTTTTTTTTGAAAATTTTACTTAAAAGTTTTTAAAATTTTTGGAAATTCTCATTAATTTCTCAAAAGTTTTAAAAATTTTAATTAGATCCCTTAATATTTTTTAAAAAATATTTTCATTTTTAAAATTTTTATTAAGCTCTCCAAAACTTAATCATATAAATTGCAAGTAAAGTCATATCGAAAGTATATCTCCGGAGAAAAACACTGGATTAAATGCAAATATCACATACGTAAGGTGCATCGTTGGATTAATCTTTTACCAGTTGGTGTGTTGAATCTAACAATGACAATCTTGTTCTTCCGAGTGAAACTAACAGAGTTGATAAAATCTTGAATCAAACATATGTAGATGAACTTGGAAAGTTGAAAAAAAAACACCAACTCATCACCCACCCAGAAAGCTTCTAATCCCAGCAACATATACCATAATAATGTACCATTTTCCAACCAAAAACACTTGTAGCCCGCCGCCATGGGTTGAATAAGCAATGTTTGGCCAAAGCCGTTGGTCCCCCAACCCACAAGTTGCTCTCATCAATGCCATAATAGAAATAGAGGCACATTTTTATCATCTCATTAGATTATGATGGGCATAGGGCATAGGGCATAGGGCATAGGGCTGACAGACGCTCTGTGCATCATCAGAGAAGGGTCCGAGTTGCTTTTTCACTACAAAACTGCCCCCACAACTTTCATTCCATCACCTTCCTGAGTTGTAAGCTTTATGCGTGTACTTTTTTCCTTTTCTTTTTTGTGGACGCTTTTCACATATAACTTCCCTCAAACAAACTCACACTTCATTCTCCATTTCCAATATCCTTACTGAATTTAGGCTTATATGTGAGAAAAAAATCTCAAGAAAATGCAAAATTTTAATCAAGTACCATCCAATTAAAATTTTTTCGTTAATTAAAATGATTAATTAATTTTTTCCGTTAATAATTTTGTTAAAATAAAGGAGCAATCATATGGTGGCACGTGATAACTTTTGGTTTAATATAATATTTTTTCTATAAAAATTATAAAAAAATAAAAAATAAAAATATTAAAAGAATATGAAAATTGATATAAACTTAAAATTATAAAAACATAAAAATTCTAATAAATTATAAAAATTATAAATTAGTAAAATATATTTAAAATTTTATAAAATCGTATTAAAATTCTATAAAAATCATAAAAAATATTTAAAGTATTAAAATTAATATAAATTTATAAAAATTATAAAAAAAATCATAAAAACTTAAACTGGACTGAATTAGTCAGTTGGACTGATTAGACTAAAATCATCAAGGGTATTGATCCGAAGAAAGCTATTAGCTCGGTTGACCTAGGAACCTAACGCTTAAACTGATTTTTTTAATTTTTAATGTTTTATTCAATTAGACTGGTAAATTAGTTGTTTAATTGGTTCAACCACTTGTTCGGTTTTGAAAACATTGGTTAGAATATTTCATTCTGACATATCTTAATAGTTGGATAATGAAATTTTGGTTTAATAACAATATTTTAAAAAGTAAAAAATCGGTTCAACTAAACCACCTCATTATCAAGTCAATTGGTTTAATGTAATTCTCCGAATCATACCCTTGTCAATTTTGGTCTAATCGGTCCATTTCAAGTTTTAATGATTTTTTTTTGTAATTTTTATAAATTTATATAATTTTTAGAAGAGATGATTTGATTGAGAATTTGAGTTTTGGATGATGAAGAAGGACGTGAGTAATTAATTATATATTATAGGAAATCAAGGATTGTATGATTTTAGGTAGCCGAAAGACAGATTTATTTCCTTACACCTTTGATACATCAAAGGATGGTATTGTTGTGGTTAAAATTCACCTACTCACAAATAGGCACAATCTTGTTGAATCAAATCACGCACTGATGCCCTCACCAACCACACTGCTATTTAGTAAGGGCTAGTTTGGATGGACGGTGTGTTTACTTTCAGTGAGGTTAAAAACAGTAGTGGCGGTGAGATTAGTTACTGTAACAGTGAGATTAGAAACAATAGTGGAGTGTGTGTTTAGATTCAAACGCAGCTATAGTGGTGAGGTGAAAATAAAAAATAACTATTAAGAACATCAGATTAGAATTGATATATAATAGAAGTTTTTTAAATTATTTTACTTTTTTAAAATTATTAAAATATATAAATTTATAAATTCATTTAATAAAATATTAAAATGTATCTTCCAATATTTTAATGAATTATATAATTAATTTAAATTATTTATTAGATAAAATGATAATTATTTTTAATTTTTTATAGTTAAATATTTTTTTATAACAATGGTAAATATTAGAAACTGTGTTTTATTCCCAAATCTGAAAACAAATAAGATCGGGAAAAAAATTAGTTTAACATTTAAGGATAAAATGGTAAAATAACAAATTAAAGTATGAGTATTATTATCTTCTAAAAATGTCTACTGCCCCCAACTACACTTAACTAGAGCTTTTACCACCAATCAGCTTAAGACTGTCCAGTGCAACAAAAACTCTTCACTATGCTGAAAGCCAACACATTCAAACAGATAATGCTGTAGCTGTGGTGCAATGAAATTAATAATAAAGGAGAAAAAATTTAACGCACTGTAGTGTGTTGGCATCCAAAGGAGCCCTAAAATATTTTCCCATAAACTCCCATTATTTCTCAAGGTCAGAAGAAATAATGGTCAAAGTCAGAAAAAGGGAGCTCACCTGCACATGACGATGATGAAGAAATGCATATCAACCATGAATGACTATACAATAAAATAGGGGAAATTATACTCTTAGTCACTCAATTATTAATAATTATTTTTCTCATCCAATTATCAAAAGTTATAAAATGGTCACCTAATTATGAAAGCTTACAAAATGGTTACCCAATTATTTAAATTTGTCATTTTTGGTAGGAAACTTTTAAAATTGGCATAATAATAACTTTAACCCTTAACATTTATACATTGTGTCAATTTAGTCTTCTAAAAAATCTAACCTCAACATTTACACATTGTGTGATTTAGTTTTTTTTTCAGTTTTACTTTTTCTTTGTGATCCTTTCACTTAAAAAGCTAAAAAAAATTATTAGCTAAATTTGATTAAAAATATACAAAAATATGGAAACACTCAAAAAAACAATATAATAATTTTAATCTTTTCTCATTTTTTTAAAATAAACCCTCAATACCGCAAAGAAAAGCAACAAAAAGAAATCAAAATACACAATGTGTAAATGTTAAGAGTTAAATTTTTTTAAAATCAAGAGTAAATTGACATAATTTATAAATATTAAAAATTAAAATTACTATTATGTTAATTTTAAAAGTTACCATTGAAAAAATGACAAAATTAAATAGTTGAAGAACTATTTTATAAGTTTTCATAATTGAATAAAAAAATTATTAATGGTTGGTGAATGCTGATGTAGTTTATCCAATAAAATAAAACAAGACTGATACATTCCCTCTTCCCCACAGAATTGAACTATTGAATCTAAAAATGAAAAAAAGGAGCCGGACAAAATCTGTACAAAAATATTATATGTTTAATGTGCCCTGCAGTGCCAGAGAATGAGTTAGGGTGACTTTGGATAGAGGATTGGGTGTGGTGCGGTACGTTTAGTTTATTTTTGTCTCACGCTATAGTATCGCTACAGTATCTAATTTTACCGTCACCACTATTTTTACACTAATGGAGATAAACGCACCGCCCATCCAAATCCACCCTTGCTCAGTCGCTTACAAAATGGTGCCAATTGGAGTAATAACATAACATCACATATATGAACAACTGTTGGGGACTGCAAAATCTGATTTGATTGAAGTCTACTCTATTTCTTGTCTGATTCTTATTCATACTTATATGCTTGTCTGTAATATATTTTGAATGAATCAATATATGTAAATATTATTCGTACTTTGCTTTGCTACCATTATGATCATTCAAGCTTTCTTTAATTTAATTCTAAGATGATGATGGAGTTTGCATCTAATTCATTGAAAATGACCATCTTTGGAACACCATGTTTTCTTAATGCTGGAAAAGGAAAAAGGAAGCTTCATATTTGTTTTTGTGTGTTGAGAGGATATATAGTTTAGCCATTTGGAATATCATTTTGTTCTGTGGGAGTGATTATGACTTGCGGAAAAATAAATGAATGATGTGATAGGCAATGGTCCCTCACTTACCATTTACAAATTAAACCAAATCCCTTCCAGTTCCAACTATTAATCTTCTGGTTATTCTTGGATAACTTTTTAAGTTTTACCCAAATTTAGAATCTTTTCCCTGAAGTTTATATTTATTTATTCATTCATTCACTTGAGAGACTTCCTTCCTATTGGTAACTAAAAAGGCACAACTTTTTCCTGTATCATTTATAATTAATAA
The DNA here is from genome assembly GCF_007990345.1 of Gossypium hirsutum. Lineage (NCBI taxonomy): Eukaryota > Viridiplantae > Streptophyta > Magnoliopsida > Malvales > Malvaceae > Gossypium > Gossypium hirsutum. The sequence goes on from NC_053443.1 coordinate 39,508,912, forward strand.
ATTATTATTAAGCCATGAGCCTTTTTCATCATACAGATCTTAGCTTAGAGTTCCCACTTTTATTCAATTCTATGTGTCTGTCTAGCTTTCCTGTTCATTATCATCTGCATCTTTAAACCGACACCATGTCCATGATAATGTCTCTTTTATATTTCTCCAGTTCTTCCTTAGCATTCAGCAACCTTTCTTCATTTGTTGGCTCTCTCATTCTTCATTTTTCTCTCTAAAATAAAGGGTATGTTTTCTTTTTTGTTATTATTTCTGTTTCTTTTGCTTCAGATGCTTCTAAAGTCAATAAAAATTGGAAGCTTGGAATGAATTGAAAACCCTGTTCCAGTTTTAGCTTTATGGGGTCTTAAACAATTGGCAAAGCTTAAAATTTTGGAAGTTTTCAACCTTTGTTTTCCTTGTTTGATTGAGTTAACTATTCTTTTGACAGAGCATTGAGTCTAAAAATTATCAACTTCCTATATTCTCAAACTAAAAAAGAAAGAAAAAAGAAGATTCTTTTTTGAATTTCGGTGTTTCTGTTGCTTAGATCATCATAATCGTTTATGTTAAACTAGACTTTATTACAGGATGGATATTGATTGGCTTGGAAAACTTGGGATATTCTTTTAAAACTTGAAAATTGAAGAAAATTTCCATATGGTGCTGTCAGCACAATTTCAGATAAATTGTACTCATTCCTTTTACCCGTTTTCTTTCAGTTCCTTTACTTCTCATCCTTTTGCTTTTGATTTTTTGCTGTACAACTTTCCCACACGGATTTGGGAGTTGTCTATGATTTGATGCCTGCACATTTCATTCACTCAGTTCCCATTTTGCATGTTTGTGAAATTGCTACAATGAATAAGTTGGATAAGAGTTTCAAAAAGGGTTTAAATTCACTTGCTTTTAAACATAATCGAGGAAACTCACACTACTTGAAGTCTAAAGCGTTTGCATAAGGTTTTAAGGTGCACATCAACAGTGATCTACTGATGAAGTAAATAGTGGTGTTGAAAGTGCAAATTGATTAGAATCACAATATATTCTAAAAAATGCAGCTTAGGAGGAGCCAAAAGTTTTCCCAGTTGGAGTTTTGCACCTTGAAGCACTTATAACCCTTCTATTGCTTGTTTTTGTTCACTTTTATAATCCAATAGAAGCTCATCTCTGTAATAACTAATTTCAATGTATGATGTCAACAATGCCGATTGTGTCTCTTATCTTACAACGTACAGATTTATTTGTTTGTCAGTGCCTGTGAAGATATCTGGGCACTGAAGTCTTATGTTGATCAAAAGTATATTTGGTTCAGTGAAAAACAGAATACTTTTCAATGCTCATTGTAAAGCAAAAAAAAGAGGCCATGCTGAGGCCTTAGTCAGTTCATCGTATTGGTGATATGCATTTTGTTCCTTAGAATAAGATAATCAAATATGTTGTTTCATTTGTGGCTTTACAGGAGATAAAGGCAAGCGTGTGGTTTTCTTAAGCGTAAGGAGAAGACTGATTTTTGGAGTGATAAATAGTAGATTCTCTGTTAACAAAATGATTTGGTAGATCCAGTGGCTGCATGGGAGGCATATTTCATCTTTTTGATTTCCATCAAGACAGCATGGCCAGAAAAATACTTGCAAAAACGAAAAATGTTGATGGTAAGTGTAATTATTATTTCTTATTGCTTTTTCTATGAAGTAATACAGTAATGTGGTTGATTTGCTACTATGCAGGTCTGGAAGCTCCGCGAAATAGCATGGAGCTGAAATTAGACACTTCTCAAAGCTACTATTCTGCGGGAGATCTGCCAGTAATTTTTTCCTTGATTTCTATAGATTATAGCTTTTTTATTGGTTCTTTTTTACATTTGAGACTATGTTCTTTGTGTTGCATGACTGTGGTCTGGGTTGTCCTAAGAGTGGATTGTCAAGGAGTTCACTTTCTAACATTTATACGGAATCTCAGGGCTCTTATCAAGTGGAAGAAGACTGGGCAGCAAGAAACTTTTATCAAACTGAGGCTTCAATGAAGAAATTGATATGTGAGGAGATGTCCAAACAATCTAACACCGGACAGAATGCACCCAGTATTGTTGCCAAATTGATGGGGATAGATCCGTTGCCAGTAGATACAAAATCTGTAGTTCAACCGGTTGTGAAAAAGAGTGATGACCAGCGAGTCAAGTTTTCTGGAAGGGAGAAATGTGTCAAGGGATCTAACTTGAATTACTCAAAGCAAAGGGAAGTTGACTCTATTTACGGTAAAAGAGTTAGAGATGCTGAGAGATGGAACACCGACCATAGGTATGGAAAGCCTAGGCCTCGTGAACATCCTCAGGAGGAAGAATTGCAAAAGTTTAAGAAAGAATTTGAGGCATGGCAAGTGGCCAGGCTTAGGGAATGTTCAAAGTTAGTTGATGTTGGAAGCATTTTTACACATAAACTTGCTCAAGAGAAACTGAACATGGAAAAGATGGCGCTTTATGATGATTCAGTACAAGCAATGCATGAAAAGCCTCTGGAATCCAAGAGGTTTGCAATAAAAGAAAGTGGTTTGCATCATCGCAGGCATAAATCAGAACTCTTTACAGCTGAGAAAAATGAATCAAGAAGACGAAGCATGAACAAGGATTTTCGGTTACCTTCCATGATAGATCATAATGGGAAACTAGATGCTATTCCTACAAGAATAGTGATCTTGAAGCCTGGTCCTGATAGTATTAGTGACCATGAAGAATCATGTACCTCTTCCTCTGGCACTTTCCAGGAGAGAACTAGTATGGAGGATTTTCTTGAGGAGGTTAGGGAACGACTTAAATTGGAACTACAAGGTAAATGCCTCAATATAAAAAAGAGTTCTGTGATCAGAGGAAGTGGAACTGAGACACCTTTCAGTGAAAAGCCATCATCTGATCCAAAACAGATTGCTAAGCATATAGCAAATCAGGTCAGAGAAAACGTCAGTAGGGATATTGGAAGGAATTTATTTCGATCAGAATCAACAAGATCATATAGAAGTGAAGTTCAGTTCAATGGACCAGGTTCTCCTGAGTTCATTAGCAAAGATACAAGAAGATTATTGTCAGAGAGACTAAGGAATGTGCATAAGAAAGAAACTCCGTTTGATGTACCAATAGTCGTCTCCACTACACCTGCTTTTGATAATGGAAGGGACAGGCTGGGAAGAATGCAATATATGTCAAAGTCTGGAATTGAGCAGAGCTACCGGGAAAGTGTTAAACATGGACAAGAAATGCAAACCAGTTCTTTCAGGCAATATATGTCAAAGTCTGGAAATGAGCAGAGCTACCGGGAAAGTGTTAAACATGGACAAGAAATGCAAACCAGTTCTTTCAGGCATGGGGATGATATTGATGTACCAATAGTCGTCTCCACTACATCCACTTTTGATAATGGAAGGGACAGGCTGGGAAGAATGCAGTATATGTCAAAGTCTGGAAATGAGCAGAGCTACCAGGAAATTGTTAAACATGGACAAGAAATTCAAACCAGTTCTTTCAGGCATGGAGATGATGTTGGGCTTCTAAACAGGGAACTGTCCCCAAGAAATCTCATTAGGTCCTTGTCAGCCCCCGTCTCAGGAACATCGTTCAGGAAGTTGCTTTTAGAGGATTGCCATATATTAACAGGTGCGCAGATCAGGAGGAAGCATGAAGGCAATGAAAATGCATCAGTAGACATTAGAAGAAGGAAGAAAGAGAAGTTCAACTTGAAAGAAAAAGTTTCCAATATTAAATATAGTTTAACGCTTAGACGGAGGCTATTTGGCAAGAAGATTCAATCGGTGGTGGGGTCATATAATGCCAATAGTGATCTTGCAAAAGATGTCTTGAGTGGACCAACAGTTATTATGAACATTGGCGAGAGGCATGTAAGAGCACTTATTCTTGTTTATAAATTAAGAGAATCTTTAGATAAACTTTCCATTTCTGATGGTTTATGTTGTGGTCTTAGGAGAATTCTACGGAGGTGCCTCCTAGCCCAGCATCTTTTTGCAGCAGCACGCATGAAGAATTTTGGAGGGAGGTGGATTATCTCAGCCCAATATCAACACCAGATGTGACTTTGGGAGAAGATAATGTTGTACCGCAGGTTTTCAATGAGACCAGTTCTCATTTGAATGGTATGCAACTTTCCCTTTCATACATAAAGCATGTAATCGTAGTAATGTGATCATGCTATATACTATGGAGTATGCATAGCTTTCTTTATTAATCTTCCTTGTCTGTGTCAACTATCATTTCCTTAGTTTCAAGAGTCAACAGCATTGCTCTCATTTCCTTTGGGATTATTGGCAAAATTTACTAGTATTTTTGGCCAAATTGTAACTTGGCTTGGGCAGAAACCATCTTAATAAATTTCTAATCTACTCATCTATTTTGCACATGAAAGTTCAACAGTTAAAAGATGTAAATAACTGTATAAAAGCATTTTCACCTGTAGGGGAAACAACTATATTTGATGCATAAAGTGATACCATGTTTGTCTCTGTTATATTATAGTATACATGTACATGTACAATGTTGCTACTGTCTGCATAACGAGCAACTATTTGTTGGCACTTGATGTTATTGCAACTTAGTTTTTCAAATCCTTATATGACAGTCTTTTTATTTATAGATCATCAATCAGAGCAGGGGAGGCAACTGAATGAACTAGAGTCTGATGGAGCAGACCACATAACAGTTGAACAGGAACCTATTGAATCTGAAATGGTGAATTTAGAGGACCATACCCGAGGATACATAAGAGATCTGCTCGTTGCTTCTGGTTTGTACGATGGATCATACGATAAATCCTTATCTAGGTGGGATCCATTAGCAAAGCCTATCGGCAACTCTATCTTTGAACAAGTAGAAGAATATCATAGCAAATTGATCAAGGAAAATGATAAGAAGGTAGATCACAAAGTATTACTTGATTTGTCAAATGAAGCACTTTCAACCATACTTGGGCCACCAGTGACCATGTCTAGGTTCAGGAGAAAGCTTCTTGGTTCCTCCATATTGACACCTCCACATGGAAGGAAGTTAATAAATTCTGTGTGGGAAATTGTCCATATTAATTTACGTCCTCCAAATGATAGATCCAACTACTCGGTTGATCATATGGTGGCCAGAGATCTAGGATCCACCCCTTGGGCCGGCTTGATGGACGACGAAACTAATGTTTTGGGAAGAGAGGTGGAATGGCACATTGTTGGAGATCTGGTTGAGGAAATTGTGAAGGACATGCATTCATGAGTGTTATAGGCAGCATGTTAGATGTAACTAGGGAGACAGAAAGATGGTGTGCATATACATATAGAGAGAGGTAATTATTGATGGGAGATTTTGACTATCCATGTACATATTATTTGCAGAGTTTGTGAGATAGAGAGAGGTTAAGTTGATGAGGTTTATACATAATAAAATTTTCTTTATAAAATGTATTTGTTATTTATTTGGGAATTTTTTGCTCTAATCTTATTGTCTGATGTTTGTAACCGCAAAATAATAATAATAACAACAATAGTAAATGCATATTTGTGGCTGTTGATCCAGTTGTTTAATACTTGCTCAACTCTGGTCCCAAGTGAGTTATTTTCATCATACAATGTTTTGGTGTATATTATGAATTGAATTTTTATATTTGATTTATTAATTAAGGATATTCATCATATTTGATAATTTCAATAGGTGTATGTGTGAGTTTGTGACTTTCGTATAAAAAAATTATATTATGATCCATTACATATGTCACCTTTTTATATATTTTTAAAAGATTTTAATTAATATCATGCCTTTGTTGCCATCATTTCAATTCTCTTTAATGGCATTTTATCCTTAATTATCTTAATTTCTTTCGTTAATTGATTAAATAAACATGTTTTAATCCCGTTTCAAACTTTTTCAAAAAAATAAATAAATTTCAGTATTCTTTTTACACTTAATTGGGTATTTGAACTTTAAAAATGCATCAAAAAAGCTCTCAAACTTTTTTTAAAAAACCCATTAAACCCTTGCTTTTTTTTTTGGCACTCAATTGGGTACTTGAAATGTTAAAATGCATAAAAAATGCCCTTTAACAGTAACTTTAGCAGTTGACCGTTAAAGTTAACTGCCCCTAATTCTTTTCAGTTAAAGCCACCCCATGTCACAATCACGATGTGACATGTGGCAAAAAATTATAAAAAATAAAAATAAATAAAATTTATAAAAATTATTAAATTTTAATAAAAATATTAAAAATTATAAAAATCGTAAAAATATTAAAAATTATAAAATTGTATTAATATCATAAAAAATTTATAAAATGCATCAAAATACCCTTTAACGACTAACTTTAACCGTTGACCGTAAAAGTTAACCACCCCTAATTTTTTTTTCCAGTTAAAGCTGATGCGAAAATCCCGGATCTAGACACAAGAGAAACACAAATTAGAAATAAAACGAGAATAAATAAAATTAGTTAAATAATAATAATAATAATAATAAAAGGATAGATTTGCCCTATGGAACCCTTGGTTAACTTGTAACCAAAAACGCCAATGATTGAGTGGCTCCCTACGAAACCCCTAGAAGAAGAACCTCTAGAAACACCGATGAACGGGAAAGAAATTTGAATATTTGTAACTCCGAAATACCCTTGAAAGTAACAAACTCCAAACTAAATAGCAAGAGAAGAATTACTCTACTCTCAAAAATTTGCCTCACACAAATTTGGAAGAAAACAAATACTCTCTTTTTATTCCCCCTCCAATGTGTAGAAAGCAAGCCTATTTATTGGCAAATTACAAGAGTAATTGAATCCTAATAAAACTCTTTCAAGAGTAATTGAATCCTAATAAAAACTCTTTAAAATTATCTAAGAGAATAAATAAATAATAACCTAACCAATAAAATTACTTAACTCATAAGTGATGTGTCCCAACCAATGAGAATTAAGTAAATAATAATAATAAGATACATAAAAGATTAATCCACCAATTCATGGGCTTTCACTATTCCAAGATTGGTCCAATGAATTGCATTCCAGTATTTGTCAACGTCACGAACATGATGACTTAAATTTGTAGCAACAAAGTCTTGGACAAAAGCATTCATCTTTGATTTTAATTGTCGTGCTTTGCTTCGAGTGATTGGACCACTAGGAAAAACAACCCCTTGAGTGTCACCTCCTTGGCTCGTATCATTCTCCCCCTCTTCAATAAGATTCATCCTCGAATCTGAACCCACATCAAATTCAAAAGGAGAAAGATCAGAAACATTGAAAGTAGCACTAACACTATACTCACCAGGAAGATCAATGCGATAAGCATTGTCATTTATTTTCTCGAGTACTTGGAATGGTCCATCCCCTCGTGCATCAAGTTTATTCTTTCTCCTAGAAGGAAATCGTTCCTTCCTCATATGTACCCATACCCAATCTCCAGGTTCAAGCAAGACTTGCTTTCGCCCTTTATTAGCTCGATGTGCATTGGACTCATTCTTTTTCTCAATGGCTTTACGAGCCTTCTCATGGATCTTTTTCACTAAATCAACTTTCCTTTCACCATCTAAATTAGCAATCTCATTCAAAGGTAAAGGAAGCAAATCTAAAACAGTAAGTGGATTAAAGCCATATACAATCTCAAAAGGAGTAAAACCTGTGGAAGAATGAACAGAACGATTATAAGCAAACTCAACATAGGGTATCCATTCTTCCCAAGATTTAACATTCTTACCTATTATGGCTCTAAGCAAAGATCCCATAACTCGATTTACCACCTCAGTTTGACCATCAGTTTGAGGGTGGCATGTAGTAGAGTAAAGTAGTTTAGTACCTAACTTACCCCATAACACATTCCAAAAGTGACTAAGAAATTTTGCATCTCTATCGGAAACGGTAGTCCTTGGGATTCCATGTAATCTCACAACTTCATGGAAAAATAGATCGGCAACATGGGTTGCATCATCAGTCTTATGGCATGGAATGGAATGAGCCATTTTAGAAAATCGATCCACAACCACAAAGATGCTATCTCGTCCACGCTTTGTCCTTGGTAAACCTATTACAAAATCCATTGAAATGTCAGTCCAAGGTGAACTAGGAACAGGAAGAGGAGTATATAGACCATGAGGCATCACAGTGGATTTAGCTTGTTTACAAGTAATGCAAGTAGAGCAAATTTTTGAACAAGTTTTCGCATGTTAGGCCAATAAAAATGCTCATGTAAACATCATAAGTCTTAGTGACTCCAAAATAACCCATGAGACCACCACTATGAGCCTCTCGAACCAACAATTCTCGCATTGAACACTTTGGTAAGCATAGTCTATTATTTCAAAAAATATAGCCATCATGCTTATAAAATTTGTGAAATGCACCATGTTCACATGCGTCATAAATGCTTGCAAAATTAGAATCAGTGGCATATAAATCTTTGAGATAGTCAAAACCTAATAACTTAGTATGCAAAGTACTAAGTAAAGTGTACCTCCTTGATAGAGCATCAGCCACAATATTATCTTTACCTTTCTTATATCTTATAACATAAGGAAAAGATTCAATGAATTCAACCCACCTCGCATGTCGCTTGTTCAACTTACCTTGTCCCTTTAAGTGCTTAAGTGATTCATGGTCAGTGTGAATCACAAACTCCTTTGGTAAAAGGTAATGTTGCCAAACTTCTAATGCCCTTACCAAGGCATACAACTCTTTATCATAAGTCGAATAGTTTAAATGTGCTCCACCAAGTTTCTCACTAAAGTAGGCTAGTGGTTTACTATCTTGCATGAGGACGGCACCTATACCTACACCAGAAGCATCACATTCAATCTCAAAGGTCTTTTCAAAATTAGGTAAAACAAGAATAGGAGCATTACACAATTTATCTTTAAGTTCATTAAATGCTAATTCTTGCTTATCTGTCCAATGAAAAGATACATCCTTTTTAATAAGTGCAGTCAAAGGCAAAGCAATTGTGGAAAAGTTACGAACAAACCTGCGGTAGAAACCGGCTAACCCAAGGAAAGACCTTACTTCAGAAATAGTTTTAGGGATAGGCCAATCTTTAATTGCCTTTACCTTCTCCTCATTCACATGGATTCCTGTAGAACTTATCACAAAACCCAAAAAAACAAGCTTATCCATACAAAAGGTGCATTTTTTAAGATTAGCAAAGAGTCGTTCATGCCTTAACACATCCAATACTAATTTAACATGCCCAACATGATCATTCAAAGTTTTGCTATAAATCAGTATGTCATCAAAATACACAACGACAAATTTTCCTAAAAAAGGTCTAAGTATGTGGTTTATTAATCTCATGAATGTGCTAGGAGCATTAGTTAAGCCAAATGGCATAACTAACCACCCATACAGGCCATACTTAGTCTTAAAAGCAGTTTTCCATTCATCATCTTGTTTCATTCTTATTTGATGGTAACCACTTTTTAAGTCAGTTTTAGAGAAAATGCATGCACCATTAAGCTCATCCAACATATCATCTAATCGAGGAATTGGATATTGATACTTTACCGTGATCTTGTTGACAGCACGACAATCAACACACATTCTCTAAGAACCATATTTTTTTGGGACGAGAAGTATAGGGACTGCACAAGGGCTTAGACTCTCACGAATCAACCCTTTCTCTAAGAGATCTTCAACTTGCCTTTGTAACTCTTTAGTTTCTTCAGGATTGCTTCGATAGACTGGTCTATTCGGAATACTCGAACCAGGCACAAATTCAATTTGATGGTCAATCCCTCGTAAAGGAGGTAATCCCTTAGGCATTTCAGAAGGAAATACATCCTCAAAATCCTGCAAAAGATCAACAAAACAACTAGGAAAATGTGTATTAGGGTTAGTCAAAACAAAGTTTTCCCTAAACCTAATAATTACAAATGTTTGTTTTGTACAAAGAGCAAATTTGATATCTCGAAACCTAACGAATAAACTCACTTTCTCATCTCGTGACTTGTGTGTGCAATCACTCACCAATGTTGGGCCTTTAAGTTGGTTTTTAACACTAAGGGCCTCTTTACTCTCAGCCTTTTTCAATGATTTTACCTCACTTCCCTTATCCATCTCACTAGAAAGTTTAAGTTGATCATTGTAGACTTCTTGAGGAGGAAGTGGAGCCAAAGTAAACTTCTTTCCAAGGAACACAAAGGTATATTGGTTAAGGAAACTATCATGATTTACTCGTCGATCAAACTGCCATGGCCGTCCAAGTAATATGTGCCCAGCTTGCATTGGAACAACATCACACAAAACTTTATCAGAGTATCTACCAATGGAAAATGAAACTAAGCATTGTTTAGATACTTTTACCTCCCCACTATCATTCAACCATTGCAAGCGGTATGGCCTTGGATGCTTCACACAAGGTAGGCCAAGTTTCTCAACAAGGGAAGAACTTACCACATTGGTGCAACTTCCACTATCGATGATCAATGAACTAGGTTGTCCACTAATCAAACATCTCGTGTGGAAAATGTTATCTCTTTGTTCGCGCCCTTTCTCTTTAAACTGGATATTTAAAGCCCTTCGAGCAACACGTGCTTCTCACCATACTCCAAGTATTCTTCATACTCATCATGAGTATGCACATCATCAGCATCTTCCAAATGAGGCATCTCATCTTCGTTATCAGACTCAAAATCAACCTCGCTATCTTCTCGAATCACCAATGACTTTTTATTAGGGCATTCTCGAGCATAGCGACCCCTTCCTTGGCATTTGAAGTAGGTAATATCTTTTGGCTGCTTAATGGCACTAGGAGAAGTAGAAGAAGAAGATAGAGCTCGATTAGTAGAAGTAGAACCTTTAAGTGAATTAGGCATACCTCTATCTTTGGAGTAAGTTCTAGGCTCATTTGGCTTGAACTGTGCATCTTTCCCATTCCACAATCTATCATCTTGTTTTTTCCAATTTCCTCTCCAAGCAGGATTAGAAACTGAACTAACACCCCTCGTTGTCCCTTTCTTTCGTAATTTCTTTTCAATGGTGAGTGCGGTTTGAAGCATCTCTTCAACATCCATGGAATGTTGTAATTCAACTCGATTTGCAATCTCAGGCTTTAGGCCGGCAAGGAATCTAGCCATAGTCACCTTAGCCTCTTCAACAAGATTGGCTCTAATCTGAATAGTCTCCATCTCTTTGTAGTAGTCATCCACAGATCTATCTTCTTGAACAAGATGTTGGAGTCTTTGATGGAGTTCTCGATAATAGTATGGTGGAACAAACCATTTTCGCAAGATGCACTTCATTTCAACCCAAGTAGTAACATGTTGCTCTCTATAAAGAATCCTGCTTTTACATAATTGATTCCACCATGTTAGTGCATAATTAATGAACTCAGCGACAGCGTATGTTACCTTTTTCTCATCAGAGTAATTGTAACAAGCAAAGACTGCTTCCATCTTTTCCTCTCAATCAAGGTAAGCATCATGATCATTCTTCCCTAAGAAAGAAGGAAATTTTGGTTTGGAGGTGTCATTGTTTTGTTCCAACCTTTCTCTAGGTACATACTCGAACTCAAAGTCATCATCAAAAACATGGTCCTCCCTTCGTTTAAAAGTTCGATCTTGCAAATTTGATCGGCTTAGAAAGGCTTCGTTCAACTTTTTGTAATTATCGGCAATGTATCTCTCTTGAGTTGTAAGTTTTGTATCAAGATACTCCCTTTGCTCTTGTAACATCTGGATCATGCGATGTTCGAATTGAGTTTGCAACTTTTTCATCTCTTTTTGTAACAACTCGACCAAAGGATCGTTCTCTCTTTTTTGCTCATCCTCTTCATTTTTACTAGTTTGGGATCTAGTGAGTGGCATGGTATCTGTGAAAGATCAAACAAACAGGAACAAGAAAGAAAAAATAATAATAACCTCACTCGTTAGCTCTCAAAAGAATAACTCTCTGAATGATTCAAAACTTGTAAATATGTTTGGAAAGGTTACTAATCAAGATCAAATAACGGAAGTGCAAACTTCAAAGAGACAATGAAGACCCTAATTGCTCTAAGAGGCCAATAAACTTGACGAGGCAATTTGTAATGGAGGCTATACGGATGAAGGAATTGTGCGTGCCTTTAATATCTGCTAACACAAGAAGAAACAAAGTGTTAGAAAGTGTAAGAGAAACAAAAAAAAAACGTAGACCTGCAATGATCCCTAACTCTAGAGTCAAAGAAAAACTTTAATAAGAAGAACACTTAAGAAAACTCTACCCAATTAAAAAAAATCAGAAATGTTTGGTGTCTTAAGATTTTCAAAAATTGAAGCTTTAATTATACTTGACTCAAGAAAAGAAGAAGGAAAAGAAATTTAATTTTGGGAAAAATAAAATAAAAATAATAACAATAATAGGAAAAGAAGAAACCTACGTATGAAAGGTAGGCAACTTTTTTTTGCGGTTTTTTTTACACTTTTTGCTTTTCTTTTAAAGAATAAGAGGAGAAAAAAAATTGACAAAACCGATGAGAAGTGTTTTTGGTATTTTGACTCGTTTCGGATATGATTTTAGCTTCAAAAATAACATCGAATGGCCTGAAACTGATACCAACTGATGCGGAAATCCCGGATCTAGACACAAGAGAAACACAAATAGAAATAAAACGAGAATAAATAAAATTAGTTAAATAATAATAAAAGGATAGATTTGCCTTATGAAACCCTTGGTTAACTTGTAACCAAAAACGCCAATGATTGAGCGGCTCCCTACGAAACCCCTAGAAGAAGAACCTCTAGAAACACCGATGAACGGGAAAGAAATTTGAATATTTGTAACTCCAAAATACCCTCGAAAGTAACAAACTCCAAACTAAATAGCAAGAGAAGAATCACTCTACTCTAAAAAATTTTCCTCACACAAATTTGGAAGAAAACAAATACTCTCTTTTTATTCCCCCTCCAATGTGTAGAAAGGAAGCCAATTTATAGGCAAATTACAAGAGTAATTGAATCCTAATAAAACTCTTTCAAGAGTAATTGAATCCTAATAAAAACTCTTTAAAATTATCTAAGAAAATAAATAAATAATAACCTAACCAATAAAATTACTTAATTCATAAGTGATGTGTCCCAACCAATGAGAATTAAGTAAATAATAATAAGATACATAAAAGATTAATCCACCAATTCATGGGCTTTCACTATTCTAAGATTGGTCCAGTGAATTGCATTCCCGTATTTGTCAACGTCACGAACATGATGACTTAAATTTGTAGCAACAAAGTCTTGGACAAAAGCATTCATCTTTGATTTTAATTGTCGTGCTTTGCTTCGAGTGATTGGACCACTAGGAAAAACAACCCCTTGAGTGTCACCTCCTTGACTCGTATCAAAAGCCATTACGTTTCACAACACAGTGTGACACGTGACGAAAAATGATAAAAATAAAAATTAATAAAAGTTATAGAAAAATTATAAAATGCTTCTTTTGGTACGATAATTTTAATTTTTTACTAATTTTATATTTCTTTATATTTTTTATAATTTTCTTACAACTTTATAAAATTTTATATATTTCTATATATTTTATAATTTTTTACGATTTTTATAAAATTTTACAATTTTTTTAATTTTTAATAATATTTTAACATTTTTTATTAAAATTTAATAATTTTTATAACTTTTATTGAATTTTATTTTTAGCATTTTTTGCCACATGTCACACTGTAGTTGTGACCTGTGGTGGTTTTAAATGAAAAAATTAAGGGCGGTTAGCTCTAACAGTCAACTATTAAAGTTAACAATCAAAAGGCATTTTTGATGCATTTTGACAGTTCAAGTACCCAATTGAGTGCAAAAAAAAAAATACAAAGAAAGGGTTTAATTGCTTTTTTGGAAAAAGTTTGAGGGCCCTTTTTATGCATGTTCAAAATTCAAGTACCAAATTGAGTGCAAAAAAAGAAGAAGAAAAAAAGCAGTGACTTAATTGCTTTTTTTGAAAACGTTTGGGGGCTTTTTACACCCTTAAAGCCAATAAAAAATTAACTAATAATAATAAAATTTATGATTATGTTTAAATTTAGAGTTTAGAATTTTGGAATTTAAATTTTAGAACTTTATGATTTATGGTTTAAGATTGAGATTAGAATTTAGGGTTTTATTTTTTAAGGTTTATAACTTAATATTTAGTATTTGAGGTTTAAATTTTAGGATTTAATATCATGCTTAATATTTAGGATTTAGAATTGATTATAGTTTAGAATTTATATACTTACACTTTGTTTGATTTAATGTAATGGCATAACTATTACAACTCTATTTCGCGGGCCCACTACAAACAACTGTTTAGTTCAGTGGAATGCCCTATTACGGGTTTATTCTATTATAGGATTATGTAGGGAAATGATGTCATTTCTAATCCGTCTCCTCCCCACTGGTTACTGATTCGGTGCTTGCCTTGTTTCCATTTTACCCTTTCTCACCTAAAAAATGTTCTCACTCAGTCAGACAACCACTACTTTGCTTCCTTCGACTCCGACCATAACAACACTCCTCTTCATTGCAGCGTTCTTCAGGTAAACATTTTCTCCCTCCGTTCTTTTCCTTTTCCTCATTGTCATTTTTTTTGCCTTCTTTCTTTGCTCTTTTTCTGCTTTCTTTTTCTTTCTCTTAGTAGAGTTTTCATAGCCGAGGTTTTCATTTTCTTTTGCTTTCTTAAATTTTTGGGTGTGTTTAGGATTGGAAGACTCGAACTTGTCTTTTCTCAGACTAAGTTCGATAAAGGACTCTGCCTTGACCATGGCTACAGTAAGTTTATTGATGCATTGTCGATGCAACTCTTGTTTTTTCCATGACTTCAACCCATCATTAAATCAGTAGAATGCTTGTTTCCCACTCAAATCAAAAATTTAGAGCATGAGTTTATTAAACCCCCGCACATGCTCTCTAACCCTGTCTTGTTGCGTAAACTGATGTAGCTTAGTCCGAGCCTCATCCTCAACATATTCTGGGTAAAACTACCCATTGAATTCACTTTGGAACTCCTCCCAAGTCCTAATGGTATCTCCAAACCGTTTCTCAACTATGGACGTACAATAACACAATAAGAAAGCAACATTAGTAAAA
This sequence comes from Gossypium hirsutum, assembly GCF_007990345.1. Lineage (NCBI taxonomy): Eukaryota > Viridiplantae > Streptophyta > Magnoliopsida > Malvales > Malvaceae > Gossypium > Gossypium hirsutum. The sequence continues at coordinate 39,523,961 of NC_053443.1, forward strand.
TACATAGCAATGATATTTACCTTAGTAGCATCATCCATGATCCTTTTGGCATGAAAGTATTGCTCCATTCCTCACAAGAAGTTGTCCACATCCTTTACAAACCTCGTCGCATTAAACTCTTTTGGCTTCAGGACATCTACCATAGGCTTGGGTTCTGCAACCAACACCTCATTACCCAAAGTAGGTTTGTAGATATTGAGGTACTAAATTTTTCCTTCAAGGCTGACACCATGGTCTTGAGAGAATTATTCTTCGTAGTCAACTTCTCGATTTGATCATCCATAGCAACATTAAGGGTATTTCTCATTGCATCTTGATTGGAATTGAGAGCTTTCACCTTATTGTCCCTAAGCTTCTCTCTTATCAAGTCCAACTCATCGGTGCGTCCCTCAATTATCTCGAGTGTTTCCTTCACACCACCTATGGATTCCTCGAGATTGCTTACCCGACCTTCCAAAGCCGATAACATATCATTCGATATGCTATTTTCTTGGTCTTCTCATGGGTCTCCATCGAGACATTTTGTTCATCTACTTATTGAGCTACTAAATTTGTTCCTTCAAGGTTGGCACCATGGTCTTGAGAGAATCATTCTTCTTAGTCAACTTCTCGGTCTAATCATCTATGGCAGCATTGAGGGTCTCTCTCATTGCATCTTGATTGGAACTGAGAGCCTTCATTACGTAGTCCCTAAGTTGCTCTCTCATCGAGTTCAACTCATCGGTGCGCCCCTCAATTACCTCGAGCGTTTCCTTCACACCACCCATGGATTCCTCGAGATTGGTCACCCGCCCTTCCAAATTCGACAACATATCCTTCGATTTGCTACTTTTCGAGTCTTCCCATGTGATAGAGTATTGCGCGTGGACCAAGATCGAGTTACCAAGTCACGGGAAAAGTCTTACGAAAACTATCGACACTTAGCTCTGAAACGAAAACAGAAAACAGAAAATTAAACTTAAAAGACCAAGAAAACCAAATTGAAATAGAATGATTCTTGGGCGGCAAGAAATGATGAATAAAGAACGTTTCTTGATGCCAAAGAATGTTGCAAAACAGATCCTTGAAACTTGGAATGGTTGGAAACGCAACAAGAACAATTAAACCAAGTTAATCAACAATTCGGCACAAACAAAAATAATTAAAAAAGAACAAATAGCAAAAAAGATGGATAAAGTCCTAAGAAGCCTTAAAATCAATAAAGATTTCACAACTCCCTTCAAACGGCTCTAATCTTCCCTCCAATGTAAAAATAAGGCAAGAAGAAGGTTGAAGATGGTTCCCACAATCAAAAAGATTGTTAAAACTACTTCTAAAGAAAACTCAAAAGAGAATTCTTGGAGAAACTCAAAGAGAGTTTTCACTCCACAAAAAAAATCGAATTCAATATATCATCTATAAGGGTGGCCGGCCAAGCCATATATATAGGCCTCCTAACTACTTTCCTATCCCTACTAGGAAAACTAAAAAAACTCTAATTTTTGCCTTTCAAGGGAATTTTGTCCAAGGCCTTTAAATGGGCCCCTTGGACTGAATTCTTACATAGAAATTTATTCATAAAGTCTAAAAATTAAAACTAAGTATTTAAAGAATTAAAATTTTACAAATCGGGCCACTTTGACAATTTGGCCTGATTTTCAACTAAGTCTAATTTAAACTTCTTGGTTGGGCTTGGAACATCTTATTGGGTCGTATCTTCAATAACTTGGGCTTGTAATTCGTTCTCTCCCGAAATTGGTTCGTTGATGCTCGTAACTGAGATCCAATGCGCCTTAGCTGCAAGATTCAGTTTCTTGGACCAAGATTTCCAAGATTTGAAATCTTGATTTTCTTGATTTTTGAAATCGCTCAAAACAGCAAAATTGGACCAAGATTCGGTTTCTTGATTTTCTTGAAAACAAGAAAGTGAATCTTGATTTTCTTTTTCCTTTGTATACACATCTAAGGCCTTGCTAATGAAGTCTTGAACAGTTCCATTTAGTTTCATACGCATTTGCCTGGCCTTTGACCTCGTTATTGGGCCTTGTGGTAATTTGAGCCCATCACGTTCTTGAGCTTGAGTTGGGCCTTTATGACTCGTATCACCATGGGTCTCCATCGAGACATTTTGTTCATCTACTTCTTTCGTCATCTTAACCGGTGGCTTTTTACACTAGCTCAGTTACCAATTGTCACAGGGCTAGAACTTAAGTTTGGCAAATCACGCGACCTTAGGCAATGTCTTTGCTTCAAATTTGCCTAAGTCAGCCTTACTCTCAAAAATAAGAAATTCAAAAAGAAAAAGGCACTAAAATAAAGCAGAAGCAAACTCACAAATGAAGAAGCAAAAAGTGAACAAAAAAGCCATAAGAAAACTAAGAAAACCAAGTGTTTGAGTAAATACTCTCAAAATATATTCAACAACTTTTTTTTGATCAAGTATATTCAATAACTTTGAATGGAATACAATGGGATGATTACAAATGAGGGGGAAACCCTCTATTTATAGTTGAGCTCCCCCATATCCAATGGTGCAGATTGAATTACATCAATGATTGAGATTAGTGTCTGTCTACAAGATGAAAGTCCTAAGGGATTTAAACTCTATACATCTTTATCCCTTAGGATTTACAATAATTGCCTTGGTAACTCTAGTTTTACTAGAGTGTTTCACTGGCCAGTTCAAGTGGATCAAATGAGCCCCATTTAATCAATTGACCTCCATGAGAAGCTCTGTGTGCATTCGTCACGGGCTTTGATCCGCGGCCCGTGACATAAGAATAAACTCATAATTAATTAAATAATGATTTCTAATCTCGTGGTGATTAATATTAAGTTTCAATCATATTTATTGTTGACACATTTATAAAATTTTATAAAAAAATTTTAATTAGTGTATAATTTTTTATAAGAAAAAAAGAGAAGGGTTCAAATTAACAAAAGTTGTAAAGGTTGAGTGGCTAAATTAGTGATTGTACCTAATTTTTTAACAAAGTTAATGAAAAAAATTAATGAAGGGACTGGAAATGAGCAAATAAAAAAAATAGAGAGACTAATTTTGAGCAAATAAAAGTAGAGGGATTAAATCCGCACAAATTGATAAGTACATAGACTATCATCAAAATTTAACCTATAGTCTAATATGGGTTCAAAATTTAATTAAGTGATAATAATTGTAACACTAATAATAAAAAGTTATTAATAAATTTAATTTATATTTTGTATAAAAAATTTAAAAATAATTATAATTATTTTATTTTATATTAATATTTTTATCATATTTATTTAAAAGAAACATGAGAGTAAAAAGGTACCTACACGATCAAATTAATTGTTGTTATTTCTTGTAATAATTAATGGTATGCGTAATACCTATATATAATTTATCTAAGACGATTTTATTATTTTTAATTTATTTAATTATATTCAATGAATTAATAATTAATTAATATTACCTTTGTTATTATTCCAATAATATATTAATAAATTATTATTATATCAATTTAATAATATAATAAATGATAAAAAATATTATCATTAATTCAAACTTTCTTCTCAACTCATCTTTTTACGTAAGTTATAAGGTTAATATTAATTGGTAATTAGGATTTTGGGTTTAAAGTAATATTTTTTAATCAAAATCAAATCAAATCAAATCATTACAAAACCTAAGGGAGAAAGAATCACATAAAATTCATACATAATATACACATAATTACAATAAAAGCTAAACAAGAAACGAATACGATACTCTTACCCAATAATGCAAAACCTTCATTGGCTTCTGGTTCCCTAGAATTTGTTTAGTGTTTATGAATGTATGATGTTATTCAAGAAATCATTAAAAAAAAGGAGTGAAGTGACAGTTATAATCTGTGCTTAGAGATCAAAATGTATTGGTCCCTTTGCCTTGTTGGGTGGTGGGACCAGGCTTCAAGTATCAACACTTTCAACTAATTGATACGAGCTCAATTGTTGTTGCTTCGAGTCGTATTAGTTTGTCCGATCATGAATTTGGGGTAAAACTTGGTTCGTTTCAAGAGGGATGGAAAAAATAGAAGGTAGGCTTCAAATAAGGTTTAAAAGGAAGCTGGTTAAACAAAGGAATGGATAATTTGGCCAAACCCAGAGAATGAACCAAAAATAGAGTGATTGTTGGCCTGAGTCTCAAAGTAGCTCTTTGGTGAATTTCGATTTAGGAAATCAACAAAAAACCTTGACTCGTTATCAAATGTGATAGGAACTAAAGGTATATGAACGCCACACTAGAAGTGATAAGTTCGGATTAACAAAGGAAAGAATGACGCCACAAGACAACTTGATAAGTCAATTCAGTCCCGAAAAGAACAAGGAGAATTGGAAATCTCACAAGTTTCAATTGATTCATACAATTGGTAAAAAGTCCCTACAACAAGAAATTAGCTAAGTATTTATAGCTAGAAATCTATGCTAGCCGAATAGACACATGGGCAACTAAATGGACAAATGTTTTCAGCTTTAATGAGCTGAAACTTCTTTGAAAGTTCCTAGCAGCTTCCTTGAAGTTTCCTTGAGCATGGAGGACGTCAATAGTTAGCTTCTAGATGCCTTGATTCAGCTGAAAATTAATGAAGTGATTGGGAGCTGAATTGACTTAATTAGGTTCGGCCCAAGGGTATGAACCATCTTTAATAGGCTGCCTTGAAGAGCTGATTGGTCTTGGACTTTAAATAGCAGCTTGGGGTACTTCAACAGCCATATAGTGTGAACAAACGAAATTGATCAGCCATCTTGGTGTGAAAGCTCAAACCGAACAGTCATGAGTGTGAAAGGAACCTCCAACAAGTGTGAAAATGTTTAAGGGCTGTTGAAGAACTCAATGGCCAGCTTGGGGAAGAGAAATCAGCAGCTCAAGGTCTCTTGGACTCAATGAAGAGGTGCTTGGAGCATCTCAACCATCATCACACCCCATTCAATGTCGTCCATGCATATACCTGAAACAAAATTAAAATCAGCTTAAAACAACTTAAATTCAGCTGGACAAATTAATTAGAAACATGAAATTAATTTGTCTTAGACTTGGACACATTAAAACAACTATTAAACATGCATTATCTAAGGCACAAAATAAGTTCAGCAGTAGCTAATTAATTTGTCTCTTCTTTAGACACATTTAAACCATGCATTAAACTAAAAGACAAAATTAATAAGTTCAATTTAAGACATATTAATAAGCTGAAATTAAATTAACTAACTTATTTAAATAACTAAATTTATTCCAGCACCTAAAATTGTAAAAAAATTAAAGGAAGCTCAAAACGAGCAAACGAGCTCAATGAGCTAAAGTGAACTAAAATTTAGCTTGTAATAAGCTGCATGGGACGGCCAGTTAGCTGGTCCTTGTATGGTCATTGAGTTCGGCTACTCCCTCTCCCCAAGCTCGGTCGACGCAACTTGTTAAAGCATCTTGGAACTTCTTGGCACGAGACCGAGTTATAGGTCCTTGAGGCAGCTCAATTGGATCGGTCGTAACTTCCCGAGCTAGGGCCACATCACTAATCCTCCCTAGTGTGAGTGCTGTGAGCCAAGTGCAAAACCAAAAAAAAAAACTTTTTTGAAAATTAGTTTTTTTAAATCGAAATAATTTAATCTTCCAATTTCAAAACTGAGCATTTAGGTACGATAAAAGGTCATCACTTTCTTAAGAGTTTAATTAGCTAAAAAGTGATTTCAATGTCAAATTTTCTTTATTTTTATTGGAGTCTAACTTCCCATTATCAATTACTTTTCTATGTAGATTAGAAAGTTAAAAAATATTAAAACAAAATTAACTTTATTTTATATTGATTTTGGATTAAGCTATTGCCTCATTTGTCCTATTAGTTGATTTTTTTATTATTTCAACGGATTTTTCACAAGTATTATATATACATATTTTTTAATTTATTCCGAAACAAATTTTATATATTCATGATTTTACATGTGTATTATTATATTTACAAAATATAAGTAGGACAAATTTGAAAGAATTTTGCTTTCAATTAACATTATAAATTTTTTTAAATATCAATTAAAATTATCATTGTCATTATCATACCAAACGTTGTAAAGTAACTTTCCCGACAATCAAATTCTTGTCAATCATATTCCAAAGAATCACATTTCGTTGGAATCATAACATGAGAAAGCACCCAACACTACCTTAGGCTTTGCTTGGTAGAATGGAAAGAAAATTAGAAAGATGGAAAATTAAAAGGTAGAAAAATGAAAAGATGGAAAAATATATATTTTCTTTCTTAGATGTGCTTGGTAGGAAGGATAGAGAAAAAGAAAAATAAAGATAATTATTTTTCCGTCCATTTTTTGGTAGAGTTGAAAAATAAAAGGAAAGAAAATAAAACATTTGAAAAATGCATCATTTTGAACTAATATACAGTTTTCTCTCATTTTCTCTCCTATCATCGTGCCAATTTGGAAGGATTAATTTTTATGCATTAGGATGGAAAATGGTCATCCCTTTTATTTTCTTTCCTCTCATTTTTCTTCCCAACCAAACACACTCAAATTTTATTTTCTTTCAACTTTTGCACTTTTTCCTCCCATCCCTCCACTTTTCCACTAGACCAAGCACACCGTTAAGGACAATTAATCACAACATTAGTGTTTTTGTCAATTTTACATAATTTTGATTAGTATAATAACAAATTTAACCTTCGAAATTTACACATCCTGTCTATTTTAATATATACATTTTAAGCTAAAATTTTCTTTATATATTCTTTTTGAATTTTTTAGATTTTTTAAAATTTCATAATCTTTTTCACACATTTAAAAAAAAAATCATAACCAAATAGACTGAATATATAAAAATTGTGGGTATAAGTTGTTATTATATCTATCAAAATTATGCATAGTTGATGGTAAACATTAATCATCATGATTAATTGTCCCTAGTTATTCACTTTTCAAAATTGATAGAGATTAAATTGCTCTGATTTTTTTTGAGAAAGATCATTTTGCTCAATATCAAATATGAGAGGGACTAGAGGCATTTTTATCCATAATTCAAGGGCACTTTTGTCCCTTTACAATTTATAAAATTTTAAGTTAGTATGTGATAAAATTGCACTTTGGCTCCCTAAAATAATAAAATTTTGATTTAATCATTTAAAAAATTATAAAGATATAAGTTATTAAATTGACGAAATTACATTTTACCTCTCTCATAAAATTATGTAACTTAGGGTCTGTTTGATTGCCAGTAAAATATTTTCCGCAAAATAATTTCGGGAAAATGTTTTACTTTTCTGTAAAATGATTTACTGAAAAATATTTTCTGGTGCTTGATTGAATCTGTGTAAAATATTTTCGGCTGTTTGGCAGATTTCCTGGAAATATTTTTCGAAAAAATTGTTTTTACATATATTGATATATATTAAGAAATTTTTATATTTTAAATTATTTTTACATATATTGCAATGATTTATTTATAATAATACTCAATTATTAAGCTACAATATTAATCGTTATAAATTGAAAAAAATTAATATCAAATAAATTATTTGTAATTGTGTTAAAAAAATAAGTATTGAATAATTAAAAAAAACAAGTTACTGGAAAATCGATAAACAGAAGCAATTTTCTATCGAAAATGAAGGAAGGAATGAAGGAGGCGATAGAGAGGAGAGCATGGAAAATGTCTTACGGAAATTGAAAGGGTAAGACATTTTCCCTAAAATGTAATCCATTTTCTCTTGTTTTGGAGTTCATTTTCCAAATGGAAAATGTTTTCCGCCAATCAAACGCTGGAAAAGTTGGAAATGATTTTCCGGAAAATTAATTCCTTCAATCAAACAGACCTTTAATTCCGGAAAAAAATTGGCTTCACCTTCCCATAATTATCACATTCATAAAACGCCAAAGTCTTGCAAAATTGCCTTTACATATGTATGTAATGCAGCAATGCAAAATGGGTTAGGACATCAGGGGTGGTTGAAGAATAAGACAGAAGGGCTACATTTTATTGAGTCATTGCCCCAATGGATTAAATTGACATTTCTTAAAACGGGCTGGACTTGAACCCAAATTTGGTAGGCTTTACTTACTACTAGAACACAGTTCCTATTCCTTCATAGGTTGGAGCTAGAATGAAAGGGTTGAAAGAAGAGGAAGAGGGGGAATAAAGAGGATATATGTTAAAGACTAGTTGTTACCATAAATCTAAAAGTAAGTGGAAGATGGAGTAATAGGAATACGAATAGGAATACGAATGGGAATAGGAAAAGAATCCAAGGGTAGAATGAAAAGCAGATCCCCCCAACTGCCCACTATTACCTTACCTTATTGATAAATGTTAGTACAAAATGTTGACTGTTAAAATTGTTGATAATGTTGATTAGGTGCACCAAATTGTCTTGTCTTGTCCTGTCCACTCCAAGAAAAACATAAAAAGAAAGATGCAAGTATCTAATAGAAAGGGTGTTCCTTATGGCTGGTTCAAGCAACGTAAAGCAAAGGCAAATGAATCCCATACTGGCTTATTAATCAACACACGTCATTAGAATCATGATTTCATTGGCTTAGGCTAACATAGATATAAAACCAAAACTAAGCTGAGCAAACTGAAACTGAAAATGAAAAAGAAAAAGCAGTGTTGGTAGCATTGGTCACAGTGTATGATTGTGAATATTTCATTCCTTGGGTTAAAACTTTAACAAATAGTAGTGCTGAACGAATGTTATAGTATGAAACAGATGAACTACTGTTGATCATTCACAATCCTAACTCACCATTATTAGACTAGGGCTTTGCGTAGGGCTTACTCAAATATATATATTATATTGTAGTATCATTTCATTTGTGGGGTACACCTCCAATCAAATCTGTATTTTAATCCTCACCACCCACCTTCCTGTAAGATGATCATTGAAGGCCAATTTTTGAAATAATTGACACGTAATAAAAATCATGCATTAATATATAGTAAGAAACCATCAAATTAAAGGATGAGTTTGTCCTCCATATATTATTAATTACCTTATATTTATTAATTATTCAAATTATAATGTAAATGTTTAATGTATCATTTTTTTAATTATATAAAATTTTGCATTTTATAATTTAGGAATTTAGATTTATTGGTAGAATATTGTACTCTTAATTGTATTTACCAAGGCTATATTGGCTTTTTCAATTGTATTAAATTTATTTTTTTGTTAAGCAATGAAATATTTACCAATATGTTTTAACTACAATGCTGTAATTTTCTTTTGAAAAGTATTGTGAGAATAAAATTTAAAAAATTCTCACAATTAAAATATTCCTAAATGTAATTAACTAATTAATACTTAAAAGTTAAAATATGGATATACCTTTTAGGAGATTGAGAGCTCAAATAACACAATAAAATTATATTTATAATTCGTCAAATACCTTACAATACATGAATTTTAACTAAAATTCATAAATTAAACCTATTTAATAATTTCATAAACACCAAGTAAATACAGAATAAAACAATAAAAAGTCAGTGTTGACCAAAGATGAAATTAAAATTTTAAAACAATTAATTAAATAAAATTCTATTTTCCATTTAATTATAGATCCTATTTGATATGAAATAAAATTTCTTGTACTAATTTAACAAATCATTGTTAAAATTACATCAACTACATTTAACACTTGATTTCATCTTTCTTCGATTTGGAAACAAAAAAGGAATAGATTAGTACCTAATTCCCCATTGATGATGTGTTTCTACACTAACTTCATTGCCTTCTTAAACACTTCATAATTTAAGTTTCTTTTGATAAAGAGACATTTGATCCAGCAGTTTGGAATTAGTCTTTACATCCCCTTATATAATTTGAAACCCACATAGAAAATAATGATAAGCGATTAAACTGTAAATGTGTGTATATATATAAATCAAGAGAACAAAATAGTGATTAGGTGGGTAAAATGAGCTACCGTTTATTAGGAGGTTATAATGTCTAAAAATAATTACATTTATATTTATATAACGTTTCGGACTTCGTTAGAAATCTAATAAGTTGGTTGTTTTTTTTTTTAGAGAAAACAGAAAAGATACTATGCTCAATTATGAGAAAATGACAAATATCTCCCAATTAATCTCAATGGCTCTTTCAGGAGCTCATTTTATATAATATATAAATAGATTATATATATAGGACAACAATTTAAAAAACTTCATTTATTTTATTTTATTTGCTCCATCAAGAAGCAACAACAGCAATACACCATAATAACATTCAATTCCGGACCATAAACATTGTGTTTCTATTTATGCTAGTTTTAGCCAAAAGATTGGTCTAACTATTAGCTTCCCGTAAGACATGAATAATTTTGACATAATAAATCAATGTAATACAATGATTAATAATAACTTTGAAAGTTTCATCATATTTCCAAAGTCGAGGAAGTGATTCAGAACACCATGAAATAACAACACTGAAGTCTGACTCAACAATTAGATTATGACAATTCAACCACTTGCTCTTTATAAAAATCTCCCATGCAAATTTAATGGCATCAAGCTTAGCTAAATAAGCATCGCGGCAACAAAGAGGTCCGGAGAATAGAGCAATCCTCTTACCCGATTCATCTCTAAGAACACCACCGCAATTAGCCTGATGCAAAGATTCTCTCGAGGCATTGCAAAAGGCTTAATTTATTGCGTCCCCAATTATATATATATATATCACCGATAGCTCTAAAAGTAATATACATATTACTATGAATAGTTCAATCACATAAAGTTTAGTACAAATTAAAAAATATATATTTACTTCTATATGAACAACAATAATAACATATTTTGGAGTTTGAAACCTTTGCATTTAGCATCAACTGATGTGATACAACAACACTAAGCTTCCTTTGAATGCAATCGGGTTTCAGTGTGTTGACTTTTTTAAACTAAAAAAAATTACAACTGAAATCTAGGCTGGAGCCTTTTGGTCCAGTAAAAATTTAGCAACTCCAATTACTTTTTCTTTTCCTCTTTTACTCGTATATTAGTTCTTTTCTTTCTTATTCTAGAGTTGCTTCATTATTTTATCTTTCAATAATATTTTATTTTTCTAAGGGCTCAATAATTTCAATAATCTTTCAAAATGATTTGAGCCCCTATAATTAAATATATGATTAATTTTGAAATATTAAATAAAATAAAATTTTGAATTTTTTTGGAGTTTTAATTCATTTTTAATTATTTATTATTAAAATTATTATTAAAATCATTTATTAATTTTGTAAATGTTAAATAATTTTAAAAACTTCTATTATATATCATTTTTAATCTAATGTCCTTAATAGTCATTTTCGTTTCTTACCTCACTGCTATAACTGCGTTTGAATCTAAACACACACTCCACCATTGTTTCTAATCTTACTGCTACATTACCTAATCTCATCGTTACAGTAATTAATCTCACCGCCGCCGCTATTTTTAATCTCATCAGAAGTAAACACACTGTCCATCCAAACTAAATCAAAATCTATTTTCAAATAAACGTAAAAGCCTTGAACAACTTTTAACTTGGATATGAGTGTGAATAACATGGATGGATTAAAAAAGCATTGTAATAGCCCAAATTTGCCCGGCCCAAATCAGAAGGAAATAAACAAAAAAAAAACAAAAACAACAACAACAAATAAAAAATAGTCCATTTTAAATGTCTATTTACAAACTGTTAACCAATTACAGGCCCAACTCTACCCTAACCCAAAATACATTAGCAATACCCAAACCCGAATAACCCAACACTAGACCCAAACACTAGCCCAACTCGAAGTGGCCCATCTACTTGAAACATTCAGAAACCCTAGGGTTTCTGGAACAATTTGCGCCGCAGGCAGGTCAGGCTCCTCCCGCACGTGCACCACCATGCCTCCTAGCCACGCGCGCCTCCGTACGGCCACCTCCGTATCTCCAGGCTGGCCGAATACCTGAAAAAAAAAACAACACACGGAAGCAGCAGCAAATAGGAAAAGAATAGAATAGGGGAACCCTTTTTTTTATTCTCATTATTTTTCTGTAAATCG